>NW_019154133.1:1380707-1431446 GCF_002288905.1 Enhydra lutris kenyoni | reverse complement strand
CTATTTTTAATTTCTTGAGGAATCTCCACACTGCTCTCCAAAGTGGCTGCACCAACTTGCATTCCCACCAACAGTGTAAGAGGGTTCCCCTTTCTCCACATCCTCTCCAACACATGTTGTTTCCTGTCTTCCTAATTTTGGCCATTCTAAGTGGTGTAAGGTGGTATCTCAATGTGGTTTTAATTTGGATCTCCCTGATGGCTAGTAATGAGGAACATTTTTTCATGTGTCTGATAGCCATTTGTATGTCTTCATTGGAGAAGTGTCTGTTCATATCTTCTGCCCATTTTTTTGATATGATTGTCTGTTTTGTGTGTGTTGAGTTTGAGGAGTTCTTTATAGATCCTGGATATCAACCTTTTGCCTGTACTGTCATTTGCAAATATCTTCTCCCATTCCGTGGGTTGCCTCTTTGTTTTGTTGACTGTTTCCTTTCTCTTCAACCTATTTTGTATCTGTTAAGCACAATCTTTTTCTTTTTCTTTTTCTTTCTTTTTTTTTGCACAATCTTAATGCCTTGGAGCTTAAATTTCCCAGCTGTAAAATATTGGTGCTATCTTCAATTTCAGTTGTTGTGAGATTGACTTTACACACAAAGTACCAAGTGTCTACTACACAAGGGTGTTTTTCGATGTTGTTACTTTATGCCAACACAAAAGATTTTTATTTTAGTAGGCAGGGAACATCAAGTTCAAGGGTCGGATACAAATAAAATAAATTTGCTTTTTACAATGAAAGTTCAAACTTCTTGAATGATTCTAAGACAGTTATGAGTGATCAGTGCATTTCTCCCTGTAGAAGAATTTATCAGAAGACAAGCTATATCAGAATGTTTCTTACATGGCATCAAATCAGAACAAAGAAAAAGAATTGGATCATTTTTAGTAGTTAAGTAATGTTAGCCTAATGTGGCAAATTACAGGTTTAGAGTGGGAAGGTAATAGTTTTCTTTAGAAATCTTGAGAGACACTCCTACTCTTGGTGATGCTAGAGATAGAAGAGTCCTTGATCTATAACCTTCCTATTTACTTTCTACATGTCATAATCTATTTCCTTTCAAAATATTACTTCTCTAAATATTGTTTTATTTAGATATTGTTATATATTTATATAAATATATTTAATAGGTATATATTGGTGAATCTGTGCATCAAACCATTTTTGATATTAAATGGTATACTGATTGGGGAGGGCTGTTTATATGTTTGGTCCCCTTTGTTCTTAATTTCTTTCCCCCAAAATAAGTAATTTTGAATTCTGCCTGTATCTTTTTGTTATGCCCTATAAAGTATCTGCAAGTAAATACTCTTCAAAACTTGTGATTTGTAGTTCCAGTTAATAAAATAAATGAGTGTTTATTTCAGAAAGTTTCATGGTAGAAAGTTTTTTAATGATGACCTGTGATATGTGAAAAAAATACAAATATTTTTGTTGTTGTTAAATTTTATTTATTTGACAGAAAGAGACACAGCAAGAGAGGAGAACACAAGCAGGGGGAGTAGAAGAGAGAGAAGCAGGCTTCCCGCTGAGCAGGGAGCCCGATGTGGGGCTTGATCCCAGAGCTCTGGAATCATGATCTCAGCAGAAGACAGATGCTTAACAACTGAGCCACCCAGGTGCCCCCCAGAAAAATTTATCGAAGATCTACAAAGCCCTAAATACACACACACACACACACACACACACACGCACACACACACAGACAGAAAGAGTTCAAGAGAGACCATTTTTGCTCTTGTTGTTTAGCAAAACTTCCAAATGAGCAGAACTTTTTGAAGCTTTCTTCCTTCCCCCCAAAGTGAAATTCCCAAAAAGCCAACAAATCCCTTGCCTGACAATCCAGATGCTGGCACATGATAATTTTTCCTTTATTTTCATCATTTCTCTTTCACTTTCTCCTCCTTCTGCTTTGCCTACTCTCTTCTTTGAGTTGCTTATTTTATTTGCCTTTTCTTTTTCTTTTTTTTTTTTTTTTAAATTTATTTCTTTGTCAGAGAGAGAGCATAAGCAGGGGGAGGAGCAGGCAGAGGGAGAAGCAGGCTTCCTGTTGAGCAGAGAGTCCAAGGACATGGGGCTCCATCCCAGGACCCTGGAATCATGTCCTGAGCCAAGGCAGAGGCTTAACCAACTGAGCCATCTGGGCATCCCTGATTTGCTTTTCATAGTTTGACCCAATAAAAGAAATTTTGGAAATTATATGTTCCCCGAATTTCTTCATATTTTTAAAAAATCCAAGATGTCAAGAACCATTGTCTTATGCCATTCCCTCAACCTAGTTAGTAAACTGTTACACAGAGGATGATACAGGAAAAAATAATTTTTATTGAAAGATTAGATATGTCATGTATTTTATCATGTGCCATCACTGGATTTTGTAGGCAAAATAAAGTTCTGTCTCTACAAAAAGGTACAAAAAGTAGTTTTTGTTATCTATTATCTAAGTTCATACATGAAAAGATCTTGACAATCAGTGATGGCTGTCTACCTATGTAAAATATATTGTTTCTATTAAATAAAAAATAGACATATACAAATACGTCAGAGAAAAACAATTAAATACTAACTCTTTAAAAAAAAAAAAAAAAGGTTTATTTTAGTCCATTTTCCCGTTGTGGGAAGAAAAAAATCCACAGGAGAAAAGAACATCCAATAAAGATTTCATTTGCTATTTTTGAACAAAACAGAGCTACCATTAAGAACTGATTCTTTGTAAAGAAATCTGAATATAATGAAGAACAATTATTTCCTTCAGCATCTACCCCAACTCACCAGAGTGCTTAAGTAATTAGATGTACTCAGTTATTTTAATTTTTCTAGTTAACTCTGATTTAACTAATTTAAATAATAAAACAATAATAAAAATAATAAAACAATAAAATGTCTTAGACATTTCAAAGACAGAGATATTTGCTTCACTTCCATACCTTCAAATGACACAAAATGCCAGTTAACTAACTGTCCTTATTTACACCATATAAGTGCATATTTTCAATGCACAAAATTCTTTATATATATTTATATGTGTGTATTAAACTTCTATTACAAATCAAATATAAATTATTCCAAAAACTGAAGCTATTCTAAAATTTCAAGAAAAATAAGGGGTTTCAGAATACAAGAACTGGTACATTTATTTAGGTTTTGATTAGAACAAAAAAACAAAAAAGCAAATCCCACCAATATGTATTGGGATTGCAATACATGGAGATTGCAAGGTGTTTGTAAATATGAAATTGTCATCTATCTGATGCAACAAAGGCTTGATTTTGAGCACTTTCAGATATCTCTATCCTTTCATTTCTCATAATATATAAACATCTTATGTAAAAATAACTTCCTATTTTTCCTTTCCCTTAGTGCTTGCCATACAAACAGGCCATGATCAAAGAAACAAAAATGTAGCATGAGACACCACAAAAATTATAGCTAATTCATTTTACACATCAGGCTTTTAGTGGGAACTGCTATGACCAATCCACTTTGTGGTATATCAAGATTTGAAACTTAATATATATCACTTTATAAGGTAAAATTTTATCCATATTTAAATAAAATTATTTTATATATGTTAAAGTATCCATTATGACCATAGAGTAAAATTATGAAAAATTTAGAAATTTCATGCTGAAGATTTACTCAAAATATATTAATTCCATTGTTCAGAAAGCATTAAATATAGATGCCAGGTGCTCTTAGGAGATGAGTGAATAGAAATGAGTAAATAATAACAAAAGCCATGAGAAGCTCAGACTCTAGTTTTAAAAAATGAACAAAAAAAGGAAGTATGACCTTAGACTAACAATTACATTAAAGGTTCAAAGAAGACATGATCAAGATAAAGAAAATTTACTGTGAATGGGGCACCTGGGTGGCTCAGTCAGTTAAGCAGCTGCTTTCAGCTCAAGTCATGGTCCCAGGGTTTTGGGATCTGGCCCCGCATCGGGCTCCCTGCTCAGTGGAGAGCCTGCTTTTCCCTCTCCCTCTGCCTGCTGCTATGCCTACTTGTGCACTCTCTCTCTATCTCTCTGTCAAATAAATAAATAAAATCTTTAAAAAAAATTACTGTGAAAGACCATAAGAAAGACAGTTAATCCATTTTATGGTAATCAAATACAACTTCTTAAACAGAAAGGAGTACTTGTAGACCTCGACTTGATTTTTAGCATTTAAGCCAAGAAAAAACAAAAACACGTTATGAATATACAAACAATAGCTTGTGCTATAGATTCCATTAGTAACAGTCAATATAAGCCTTTGTTATTGTTCAAAGAACCTCAGTTTTGTTCAGATAACACTCAATCCACAAAATGCATGGCAGCATACATTAAAAAGTTACTTTTAATGCCATTCCGATCAAAATTCCACCAGTGTTTTTCAAAGAGCTGGAGCAAATAATCCTAAAATTTGTATGGAATCAGAAGAGACCCTGAATTGCTAAGGAAATGTTGAAAAACAAAAATAAAACTGGTGGCATCATGTTACCTGATTTCAAGCTTTACTACAAAGCTGTGATCACCAAGACAGCATGGTACTGGCATAAAAACAGACACATAGACCAGTGGAACAGAGTAGAGAGTCCAGATATGGACCCTCAACTCTATGGTCAAATAATCTTCGACAAAACAGGAAAAAATATACAGTGGAAAAAAGACAGTCATTTCAATAATTGGTGCTGGGAAAACTGGACAGCTATATGTAGAAGAATGAAACTCAACCATTCTCTTACACCATACACAAAGATAAACTCGAAATGGATAAAAGACCTCAATGTGAGACAGGAATCCATCAGAATCCTAGAGGAGAACATAGGCAGTAACCTCTTCGATATCAGCCACAACAACTTCTTTCAAGATACGTCTCCAAAGGCAAAGGAAACAAAAGGAAAAATGAACTTTTGGGACTTCATCAAGATCGAAAGCTTCTGCACAGCAAAGGAAACAGTCAACAAAACAAAGAGGCAACCCACAGAATGGGAGAAGATATTTGCAAATGACAGTACAGGCAAAAGGTTGATATCCAGGATCTATAAAGAACTCCTCAAACTCAACACACACAAAACAGACAATCATATCAAAAAAATGGGCAGAAGATATGAACAGACACTTCTCCAATGAAGACATACAAATGGCTATCAGACACATGAAAAAATGTTCCTCATTACTAGCCATCAGGGAGATCCAAATTAAAACCACATTGAGATACCACCTTACACCACTTAGAATGGCCAAAATTAGGAAGACAGGAAACAACATGTGTTGGAGAGGATGTGGAGAAAGGGGAACCCTCTTACACTGTTGGTGGGAATGCAAGTTGGTGCAGCCACTTTGGAGAGCAGTGTGGAGATTCCTCAAGATATTAAAAATAGAGCTTCCCTATGACCCTGCAATTGCACTACTGGGTATTTACCCCAAAGATACAGATGTAGTGAAAAGAAGGGCCATCTGTACCCCAATGTTTATAGCAGCAATGGCCACGGTTGCCAAGCTGTGGAAAGAACCAAGATGCCCTTCAACGGACAAATGGATAAGGAAGATGTGATCCATATATGCTATGGAGTATTATGCCTCCATCAGAAAGGATGAATACCCAACTTTTGTAGCAACATGGATGGGACTGGAAGAGATTATGCTGAGTGAAATAAGTCAAGCAGAGAGCGTCAATTATCATATGGTTTCACTTATTTGTGGAGCATAACAAATAGCATGGAGGACAAGGGGAGATGGAGAGGAGAAGGGAGTTGAGGGAAATTGGAAGGAGAGGTGAACCATGAGAGACTATGGACTCTGAAAAATAACCTGAGGGTCTTGAAGAGGCTGGGGGTGGGAGGTTGGGGGAACAAGGTGGTGGGTATTAGGGAGGGCATGTATTGCATGGAACACTGGGTGTGGTGCAAAAGCAATGAATACTGTTATGCTGAAAAGAAATTAAAAATAAATAAATAAATTAATTAATTAAAAAAAAGAAGTTACTCTTCCACTTTAACCCCCATAGAAATAATTCAGATTGGTTCTTTCCCACTGTTAGTAAAAGCACAAGTATTCACTCTGTTAGTTGTTCATACATTTGATTAGATCATCACTGGCATTTAACCAAAGTAGATAGGATAGAATATATAAAATAGAATTACATATAAATAATTACACATTATATGCATTGAATCACATATATTAATATAGGTTATATCAGTTATAATATTAAACTGATAATATGTATATGATATTGATATTCTGCATCAATATTATACCATAATGTAATAGTAATGTATATATATATATATATCATAGAATCTCTCAGATGCACGAATAATACTAAAGAATTTCTTCAACAAGATCATAGTAGAAAATAAGTTTTCTTCTAAAGTTTGTGATAAAGTTTTTTGAAAGTCTCTAGTGAAGCATATTTTAGCAATCCTGATCTCCCTTGTACATGATTTATCTCGAAGTAGGCATGTGATGGGATGTGAGGGAGAAGCTACACATGTCTATTAGAAAACACTCTTTTTCTTGATAAGATGAGGGAAGGCCCATATTAATGATGCTCTCATCTTTCCCATGGGTTATTTTCATGGTGATATGGTGATTCCCTTCCTTGCATGGAGAGTCAAAACTAAGAACAAAAAGTTACCTACTAAGGATCATAAGGAAGCTAGAGAGCACCTGGAACATTGTTGATATTTTTGAATGGCCGAACTAAACTTGGAATTGATCATCTCCAAATTTTTATTATGGGAGATAAACAAATGCCTAGCTTTAATCTGTATCTGGCTCTCAGTCTGTTTCTTACAACCAAAAATATCTTAACAGATACACAATAAGAGTACTACTTTTTTTCAGGGAAAAACAGATTTAGTAAGATAAGAAACTTGGGTTGATGTGAGACTTAAGCAGGAGAATGGTAAAAGTCAACTCGGACAGGTTTTTTTTTTGTAGAGAAAAATTAGTGAAGGTTTGAATTTGAGATCAAAGGGATCAGCTAGAACACATTTAATCCATGAAAAATGTGAGAACTAATGTTAAGAAAATAACTATGGAGTTGAAGATAATTTGGGGACAATTTGGAAAGGTAATTGATATAAATAAATATTCCTCAGGATAGCTACTGACTTTCTAGAGAGATTAGTACATTATTAGTATGTAAGAAGTATGACAGGAGATGCATGTTTGTGAAAGTGATCCTGGGTGATAATTTGGACAGGTAACTAAGATCATAGTTTTTGAGTGGAAACAAAAATAATAAATACAATAATTATATAAATGTACTGTTTATTAAAAAATCAGTAAATTCTATAGAAATGAAAGAGAAAGAGAGAATGAAGGAGTTTAAGGAGTACCTGCTTGGGCTGTGTGTGTGTGTGTGTGTGTGTGTGTGTGTGTGTGTGTGTGTGTGTAGGGTATTCAGGTAGACCACATCAAAAATTGACCATTTGACCAAAGATCTAAGTTGATTCGGAGCCCACTGCTGACAGAAAAAGAGTCTTTCAGATGTTAAAGGCATCAAAAAAGCCTTAATTGGAATATTCCTGTCTTGTTTCTAGAAGAGCAGGGAGGAAGGACAATGGATTAGGGCAAAGCAAACAAGTGGGAAAGTGTGGTAGAATAAGTTATAGTGTAAGGTGGGTAGGATGTGACTTTGTCACAAGTGAAGATCCTTGGAAATCTGACCATAAGATAGAAATAAGAGACAGGGGCACCTGGGTGGCTCAGTGAGTTAAAGCCTCTGCCTTCAGCTCAGGTCATGATCTCAGGGTCCTGGGATCGAGCCCTGCATCAGGCTCTCTCCTCAGCAGGGAGCCTGCTTCCCTTCCTCTCTCTCTGCCTGCCTCTCCGCCTACTTGTGATCTCTGTCTGTCAAACAAATAAATAAAATCTTAAAAAAAAAAAAGGAAATAAGAGATACTTATTAGGGTGTTTGTAATGGTTTAAATGACAAAATCTGGATTGTGCAGAAGTTGGACTGTGGGGCACTCACGAAAAGGGTTTGGCCAACCGTATGAGGAGATGAAAGAGCTGGCAGGGACCATCAGAATAGTCCTCCATTACAGAGAGGACTTCCCTTTATATTGCTGCATCAGTGAGCCATTGGATGCTGGGCTTTCCCTAGGATGTGATGTTGGGTGAAGCAATTCTCTTTAGCTGAGGCACTCCTGTAGAAGTCTGACATATGAGAGTTGTCAGACAAAAATACTTTCCCAGCAGCTGAAAAAATAAATTCTTCTGTCCTGACAGTGAAATCAAGACTGCGCAGCACAGTATCCACGACAATGCAGATCCTGAAGTGTTCAGATATTCTCTTGCTTCATGTGCATTCTAGGAGCATGTCTTTCAATACTCTAATGTAAATATTTTCTGGGAGAACATTGTAAGAAGTTTATTGAAATGAGCTCCAGCCTCTACTAACACAGGTGAACTTGATGCCTCAAGAGATGAACAAAATTTCTATCCTTTATTATATATCCTAGATTAGCCGCAATATCTGCCAGCACCATTGTTGGACCAGGAAGCATACATGCTAGAGTGACCCAGAGTCCTATCCCTTAAAGGGTCTAAGACCTTGGATCTTCTGGTAATTAAAACGGCTCCTGAACTTGTCCACTTGCCATCAAACTGAGCAGGAGAATACCAAGAGGCACCTAAGTGAATCACTTAAGATTGAGTCATATCCTTTCATGCCTCACTGTATAACATCAGACTTACCTTATAATGATGATTAGTGCCGATTATCCCTACTGGGAGGCATATTTTCTTCTTATCTGCTGATTCATTGGTGCAAGTTGCCCAAAGTATCCATGTTCAGTGGTAGCTACATAGACATATACTTTGTATTCCTTTTCATCCACATTTCTGATAGGAATGAAAAAGAACATATTTACAGATTAATAGCCACATGTCATGTATTCCAGGCCATATTAATCCACTGTAACTAAGATATTACAACTGATTGATATTAGAACTACTACTTGGTTCACTTTGTGGTAGTTTATAGTAATTCTCCAGCATCTGTCAAGTTTTTATACAGGCCAAACTGATGAGAGAAATGAAAATATGATGGGTATCACTACCTCTGCATCTTTTAGGTTTTTAGTGTGGTATTGGTTTTTCATTTTCATATACTAGCCAAGTTGGGAGAGGAAGAGAGAACAGTTTCAGAAGTTTCCACATGGCATTTCTTACTGCAAATTTTCTTTCTTACCCTCCCCCCACCCTGCCCCAGGCCAAGGAACCTACGTGGGAATTGTGCCATTCCACTTATGGCTTTGGATAGCAGATACCTACACAGGTGATAAGTATAGACCCAGTGGATTCACTTTAAGCTGTACTTCACTTGAATGAGTGAGGCGTCCTTCTGAGTCGATGGATGTGAGTGAGATGTGGGAATACTTTCAGGTCTGCCCCGTGCCCTGCCCTAACTGCTCCCGACTGGGTGCAGCTTAGCATATATGCACAGCTTCCCTGACCCCTACTTAATAAATCAGTTCCCTTACCCAGAACCATAGAGCTCTTCATGTTCATTGCCTACCTTTTCCTCTGGGAAGAATCCCTTCACCACTGTATCAGAGTTGGGGAGTGGAGACTTTTTTTTCCAGAGGGTTACTCTAATCTACGAGTGAGCAATGAGTGGACTTGCAGACCCTTATGTAACTGGCTTACTCTTCCTGACATGGAATGTCCACCTTACAAGCAAGTTTGTATTAAGGTGATCATATTCCCTATTCTTGGCCTAAGACACCTGGGGAAGAGCTTCCAACCTATGACTGGGGGCTGAACAGGGCCATGTCAGTCTGGAATAAAGTTTCTGCAATGTGAAGCAAGAGAAAGGGGTTGGAACTACTAGTGGCAGCCTCCCCCTTCAGGAATAAAACGATAGTCCGAATTAGGAGTTCAGGGTAGAGAGGGATCTCACCCATTTAGTTACTCTGCCTGCAAAAGAGTACCTCTTGTAGAGCTTCCATAAAATGAAGCTGGGGGATAGGAGATAAGAGAGCAAACCATGGACTAAGGTGTCACAGGCTCTCACTGTTGTTAATGAAATTTACTAGATTTTCATGAATGAATATTTCTTCATTTGTTCCATAGTTTTAGGACAATTTCAAAGGATGTTAAATGATTATATATATATATATATATATATATATACCATCCATGTTGTTCATTTCCTAGAGAAAATTCCCCTATAGCTCCTTTCTCTACAATTCCAGAAATTCTGCCCCCAACTTCTTTCAGAAATGTCCTTTTAATTTCCCATTTTCTTAGTCTTTGGGGATGCAGAGATTTTTATGTACCACCATAGCTCTTAGTACATTGGGATCCCTGACAGTCACTCTAACCTTGCTGTCTATTACTGTAATATACCTATCTGGCATCTAAGTGTTAAGTGCTACTACTATCTGGCCCCTGGCTCCAGGGTCAAATCATTCTCATACTACTGTTAGTTAGCCCAGTTCTGAAATGCATAGCTTAATGCCACCTGGTTCATAAAAGAAATTCACTATTATTCTTCTTAGTTATATTGGTGTAGATTTCTTAATGATTTGTTAAATAGTTTCTTCTAGATTCTCCCAAACATGTAGTCAGAAGATGGGTTTTCCACTCTTGGGCATTATGTGTATAATACCATAACTACTTCATTAAGCTTTGTTCCCATTTTCACTATCTACTAAAGCAAGTCTGACTTTTCTTAGTCAGTTTGATCATTTTAATAGTCATTATGAGTTTGTTGACATCATTTCCTTGAGTTCTTTCTTGCCTGTGCATTTAATTCTGTGTACCAGGAGACTGCATCTAAAACAAGTCTTCCTTATCCAATTTTGTGATCTGCCTTCTTTAATCAGTCACCCCCAGCATCCAGTCCCATACATACTCCCTTCTCCTACTGATGCTACAGCAACTTCCTTCTTTAGCTGATCTAACCAGTTAGTTATATTATTTAACTCAAGTTATAGATAAGTGGACAGGAATTCAATGTGGTATCAACAGAGAAAACATACATTATCTTGAAGGACAGAGGTTGTTAATCATTTTCAAACAAGTTAAAAGTGCTAGCCCTTAATAGAAGTGGATCATTTCTGCAACCCAAGTGTATCAGCCTATATATGCCTATCCCATATCCCAAGGTACAGTTTGTTTCTCAGTTGGGACATGACTGTGGCATAGCAGATTTGTCTTGGCTGAGAATTAACCTCTGGAACTCAGCTTTCTTTACCTTTTAAATTCATGAGCTTAGAGTTTCTCTACAAGCTGTCAAGGGAGCTCTCTTGCTTTCACACTAAGCTTTTATTTAACTATTAATCTACTTAGTTTCTTTTTTTAAAAAAATATTTTATTTATTTATTTGACAGACAGAGTTCACAAGTGGGTAGAGAAGCAGACAGAGAGAGAGGAGGAAGCAGGCTCCCTGCTGAGCAGACAGCCCGATGTGGGGCTCGATCCCAGGACCCTGGGATCGTGACCTGAGCTGAAGGCAGAGTCTTTAACCCACTGAGCCACCCAGGTGCCCCTCATACTTAGTTTCTAAAGCATCACTTTCAGGACACCTGGGTGGCTCATTCAGTTAAGCATCTATCTTCAGATCTGGTCAGGATCTCAGGGTCTTGGGATCAAGCCCTGCCTTGGGCTCCCTGCTCAGAGGGAAGTCTGCTTCTCCCTCTCACTGTCCCTCTGTGCTCTCTCTCTCTCTCTCTCAAATAAATAAAATCTTTTAAAAAATAAAGCATCCCATTCCACTTACTACCACCACTTACTTCAATTGTCTTCATAATTTCTATTTCTTCCATATTAAACAACATCTGGTGCATTTCTATCCTCTGGTAAAATATTCTAATTTGGCACTGTAAAAGTGTTAACAATTGTAATGCTACCTTACTCAGGGGCTATATGCACTGTATGTGCTGCCAGCAATAGGATTCCTCATTATGGATGATCCAACTCCACAATCCCATTGGAGCACCTGTTTCTAAGACAACTCTAGTACTAAATGTCACAAGTTCATTTCCATGGGCAGCAGACTTTGAAGTGCAGATTAACACAGAGAAAGCTTTTTAGCAAGTACTCTTGGGATCCAAGTTTGCTATAGGAAAGCTAAGAGGCCTGATAAGATGTAGGGAGAACCTGGGAGGGGAGCTGTGAAGGTGGGATGGCCCTTCAGAGCTGTTCCCCTTTGAGAGGGGTAGCAGGGTGCTATACTTCAGCATCCAGGCATAAGATTGCCATGTGCCTACCCTCCTTTCAGCTGGGGCTCTTTGGGGAAGATGGAAAAACTGAAAACAGATGTGAGTGAAATGACTACTTTAATCCTGAAGGGTAACTTGGATCACAGCGTTTATGACAGCCTTATAGATTTTTGTCATTTACTCTGAATGAAATTACTCTGAATGAAATGTTTTCACAGAGGATTGTGAGAAAAAAAAAGGGAGAGACTGAGAACAGAAGCTTGGGAACAGTTGAGTTTCAAGTGTTGTAGAAAGTAGGGAATTCTATAAAATTGTCCAAGAACTAATGGACAGGAGTGATATGATCAAATTAAAGAGAAAGAGAGAGAATATCAGTGAGGAAGCAACTAACAGTGTCAAATACACCCCAGAGGCAAGACCGAATTTATTAATCAAGAGATAAGTAGTGGTTTAGAGGAGTCAAATTTTGTGAGAGGTTATAGGGATGGGGGTATGTATTGAAGAGTAATAAGAGATAAAAAGGGGTCCATTGATAATTATTTTTCTTAAGAAATTTGAAAAAAAGTGAAGATGGAAAATAGCTAGAGTAGGTTATGAAATACTAATTTTTTGTTTGTTTGTTTGTTTTGTTGCTTTGGAAGAGGCGTAAGTATATCTGTATGCTGAAAAGAACAAACAGCAGTATGGTGGGAAGTTAAAAATGAAGAGATTATAATAGCTGAATGATCTGAAGAGGATGGTGTCTAAATTTGCCTTTTACCAAAATGTACAGTGGTTGAAGAAATGGAAAGGACATGGGAAGAAAGAAAAGAGAAGAGAAAAGAAAAATAAAACAGAAGGGCAAAACAGAAGGGTATTGTGGTTGGTGTTCTCAATGAACATAATCCAAATACAAAGGAGTGAAAAAAGATGTGTATTTGTAGTCAGAATGCAAGGTATAACAATTCAAGAGTTTAGACTTGGGATATTTCTGAGTGAGATAATATTATAGATGTGAGTTGGAAATAATTTTGTAATAGCTGAATGAAAAGAGATGTCACTTTGTTGAGGATGAGAAATTCTTATGGCTAGGTTTCTAAATTGGGCTATCCAGACCAGTGTCAGTCTGTCAGCAAGAATGGATCCCATCTTGGAGCCATCTTTCTCAAAAATTGGGAGAAAGCAGAGTGTTAGTAGATAATACCATTGCGGAAAGGTAAAATGATGGTTTGGATTTAGATGTTTCCCTGAGCTTTAAAGCAGAGAAATTTATAGAACAATAGAGCAACCTGAGAGTGGCAATTCAGAGGTAAAGAATATCAACTCTCTTCCTGTCTGTCTAGCCTTGTGAGAGAAAGACTCTTCCCTCTGAGGAGAGTAACAGAAATAAATCTTTACTCAAGTGGGAGCTAGCTTCTGTGAAACAAAGTGGCAGAAACATCTTGTCAGGATTTGGCAAATGTGGGCAATTTATTTAAAGTGAAAAAAGAAAAACAAAAAGCTTATTGATTGAATGATTATGCAATTGATTATTCAAACCTGGATGCTCTTGCTAGTGTAAGGAGCCAATATTGCTAAGTGTATAGCAACAACAGGTATAACGTGGCTCGGTCAGTATCAGGAAGCCTGGCATGCGAGTCACCCCAGATTTATTTATTTATTTATTTATTTATTTATTTATTTATTTATTTAAGATTTTATTTATTTATTTGACAGACAGAGATCACAAGTAGGCAGAGAGGCAGGCAGAGAGAGAGGAGGAAGCAGGCTCCCTGCTGAGCGTAGAGCCCGATGCGGGACTCGATCCCAGGACCCTTGGACCATGATCTGAGCCAAAGGCAGAGGCTTAACCCACTGCACCACCCAGGTGCCCCTCACCCTGGATTTAAGCAAGGAAAAAAAAAGTTAATGTTTTAGAGAGCTGTCAATGGTAAAACGTAAGTGCAAGAAGAGGAGGAAATATGAAGTCACATGGGGATTTGAAAGGGGAAAATGTCACTGCTGTGTGTAATATTAGAGATAGAAAGTGACTGAAAACTACAGAGTGGAGTTTTACATGAATTTTCAAAGATTTAAAAAGCAAACCCTTCTCCCTCACAAACCTTCCCCTTCGCAAGTATCAAAATCCATGCATGAGTTCAGCCAATCACACTAACAGAGAAGTAAAACTTTATGTTATCGGTTAGAGGGATGTTGGAGATCATCTGGAAAGAAGATTTATTTATTGATTTTAGGGGGTGGGGCAAAGGGTGGGGGGAGAAAGATTCTTAAGCAGACTCCATGCTGAGCGTGGAGACCAACACAGGGTTTGATCCCAGAACCCTGAGATAATGACCTGAATGAAACCAAGAGCCTGATGCTTAACCAACTACACCTCCCAGGTGCCCCTAAATGTGCTATTTTTGACACAAAGGAACAAGACTCAAAAAGATTAACTTTCTTGTGAAATATCTTATATCCAATTGATCAAAGAAATAAGACCTTCTAAAACATATTATACAGGGATGCCTGGGTGGCTCAGTTGGTTAAGTGTCCATCTTCCCCTCAGGTTATGATCCCGGGGTCCTGGAAACGAGCCCCGGTTCAGGCTCCCTGCTCAGTGGGGAGCCTGCTTCTCCCTCTGCCTGCCACTGCTCCCCCTGCTTGAGCTCTTTTGCTCTCTCTGTCAAAATAAATAAATAAAATCTTTTAAAAAATGTGTTATACAGGTTTCATAAAAGTTTAATAATCAGATGTATAACTCATGGCTAAATAATATATAAATTATGTAAAGTGAGCTTTAAAATATTTTCTATCTTATTTAATTAATATGAAATATATATATATATTTTTTTAAGATTTATTTATTTTAGAAAGAGAGAGTGTATGGGGAAGAAGGGCAGAGGGAGAGAGAGTCTTAAGCAGATTCTGTGCTAAACATGAAGCCTGAGGTGAATGAAGCTCCATCTCACCACTCTGAAATCAGGACCTGAGCAGAAGTCAAGAATCCGTGGCTTAACCGACTAGACTGCCCAGGCGCCCCAGAAGCAAACATATATCTTAGGAAGCAATCCCATAGTAGGTAAATTTTGAATGCATCTATGGGTTTGTATGCCAGGAATACCTTGAAAATAAATGATATTCCTATGATATGGATTTTTGTGTAATGGAGAAGGCTCGTTAATGTTTTACATATGTACCTATATCCTTCTATATATCTAAATCCACACGTTATTTCTATTCCTACATTTACCTATAACTATGCCACTATCTATCTGCTTACCTGGCATTACAGTTTTGTCTGATATCTCATACTTCAGTACAAATAGCCAGGTTCATTGAAAATGTAATTTATGACATATTTTGCATTTCATAGTGTTTTACTTGACAGGGCAATCAATAAATATTTCAAGTTTAACATTATCAATTTTTACTTTGACGTTGTTTACAAATTTCCCCGTTTCTGGCCTTTCATGTATCTTGAATCAGCACTCTTTTCCTAGCAAATTAACTAAAAACAATTATGATGAAATGAAGATAAATAAAATGCTTTAAAGAATAAACCTCTTTTGGAAAAAAAATGGTTTTAAATGGCTGTGGTTTTTTTATATACCTTAAGTTTAAATTATAAAAAAGAACACAAGCTAATCTTTAATTAATTACTAATGTTAACAATTTAGATCATCTGAATTTTGACAGATCCAGTTCTACTAAGTTGATTTATATAGTACTTTAGGTATTTTAAATGCCATAAACAGAAAAATGGGAAGGAGATACTATGTTCAACTTCAGATCCTATAAATTGAAATTTCTCAGCAACATATTTTAAAAGGTCTTATTTTATTAACTAGATTAGATAATGTGTGTATGTAAGAGAGAGGCACAGAGAGGAGAGCTAGAGACAGAAAGACAGAGTATACCTTGTTATTCGAGGAAAGAAGCTCCGGGACACGTGTGTAAGTCAAAGCCCTTTTGTTCATTTTCTGTATGTTGCCTCTAGGGAAAAAGGACAGAGCTGAATATCTTTATAAGCTGAATTATAATTAATCAATGAATATATATTTATTTATAAACATGTAAAATAATGAATTGCCTAGGCTGATTCCTTCTTTTTCTTTTCTATTCTAATTCTAGATAGAGTCTATCTGAGTTCTTCCTATGTTTTGAGAGCATATTGATAATACGAAATGGTAAGTTTTTTCCCACTGACTTTTATTGATAGATTCGTATTACTATCTTTCTCTGGATATTCTATGTATTTCTCAGTTACGGCTTGTTCCTTCTAAGGTCTTAAAAATAATTGCTTAAACTATTTTAAAGACCTCTTTTTAAGTAAGAAGACTCATTTACATTTCTAATAGAGGACTCAAGTTTCTCTACCCAAATTTATAAAATGTGTCCTTTCTGGTGGTGAATACTCCGGGTGTTAACATTAGGGCCTGTCATGGCAGCAGTCCTGCTTCCCCACATTTCCCTCACATGACCCACTTTAGACCCTGTACTGTAAGTCATGTAAGGATATAATCTAGGCACGGTTAACTGGGTTGAAGAAAATAAATACAATTAGGGGCTCCTATCCCAATGTTATTATTATTAAATCAATCGAGTCCCACTAAAAAACTTTACACACCTGCATTATACCAGGCCCTATACTAAAGAATACAAAGAAATATATGCTCTAATCAGTCTTACAAAGAGCTTGTATTTTAATATGAGACAGAAGTAAATAAAAGCCTGTAACATAGTTGTGAATATTTAACTGAAGCCCGAAGTTGTAAAAGCCTGGCTAAGCATATTCATAGAAGCATGTCTGTATTATTCACAATCATACATACAGTTCCTTGCATACACGTACATATTATTCACAATCATATAGACACTTTCTGCATAGACTACATTTATTGACATAGTATTTGTTGAGTAAAAGGCTAAATGAATGAGCACATGAATAAAGCACGTTACACCCTAAGTGTAACAGAAGCAACAACGAAGCAGTAATTGACGGTGCTTAAATACATCAGGGGAGATTTCTTTGTAGAAGGGATGATTGAGTTCAGTCTTCCAAGCTGGCCAGCCTGATTTCTGCGGGGCAGGGAATTCCAAGCAGAATGAAGATCCTGACCAACCAACACTCAGAGGGCAGGGCTCCTTCAAGAACTCTATCCTCAAGTGGCTATGGGACAGTGGGAGGAGGAAGAAGAGCTGAACCTGAAGGTTTGCCAAAGAGCTGCTAAACACAAATTCACATGCATTTAAAAGGTATTCACATCCAGGGGCTCCTGGGTGGCTCAGTGGTTTAAAGCCTCAGCCTTCAGCTCTGGTCATGATCTCAGGGTCCTGGGATCGAGCCCTGCATCGGTCTCTCTGCTCGGCGGGGAGCCTGCCTCCTTCTCTCTCCCTCTCTGCCTGCCTCTCTGTCTACTTGTGATCTCTGTCTGTCCACCAAAAAAAAAAAAAAAAAAAAGGTATTCACACTCCATTCTGTGTAAAAGATATCAGCAGGTAAAAACGGCACATTTTCTCCAGTTATCCTATGCCCTCAGAACCCTTCTCAGCACATCACTGCAAAGGACCACTAATGTAATTTTTGACTAGCCACATGAGAAGATAGGCGATGGACAATGCTATTGTGTAAAATAATTGAAGAATATTAATGAAATGTATAAAATGGTGAAATTCACATTTGGGAAAGATTCCTAGGCAGCAGCATGGAGGATGAAACTGGAGGCGGGAAGATGATACACAGCATTTCCCTTTATGTATTAAAACTTAGATCTGTCAGCCCAATGTTTATCTGCTTAGTCAGAAAATGTCCGAAGTGCAGAAAAGATTATATATTTTCAAGAGTCAATTAAAGTAGCAGAGAGAATATAATTAGGTGCACTTGGTACTCACAACTGCTGAATTGCCAAAGGGTATATTTTAAATATCTTCAAATTAGATTTCTGTGTATTCTTTCCAAGATAACATTTGCATTTTCAAACTGCAAGAGTGGAGAAGAGAATCTGTTCAGCATGTCCCCAGTTTACCTTTATCTGTTACTCTAATCCCTAACAGCCGAGGCACTCATTGTAAATGCAGCCATACTAGGGAGAGAGAGAGAGAGATGACTGTGTATGGCAGAAATCACAGAAATCATCTTCAGAGAATCCAAATCTACCTGAGGAAGTCAGCCCTGAAATCTTAGAAATCTTAGTGCAATAAATTCATACTTCTTCCTGTTGCCATGAAGTTCTTATTTTTCCTTCTTAGCTGGAATTTCACCTGAACAAAACCTTGACTATCCGAATACCTGTGTTTTATTTCATGGCCATGAAGAAAAGTAACGTATTCACAGGCAATGGGAGGAGAAGCT
Organism: Enhydra lutris kenyoni; assembly: GCF_002288905.1. NCBI lineage: Eukaryota > Metazoa > Chordata > Mammalia > Carnivora > Mustelidae > Enhydra > Enhydra lutris. The sequence goes on along the minus strand of NW_019154133.1, from coordinate 1,412,967 downwards.
GGCAGTGTGCGCTATGGCTAAGGGTCAGGTAAGGGGCTGTATGCCCTTTACAGTTTGTCGTCCAATGTGTACCATACATTTCTTGTTTTTTTAACAGGAGATCACAACGTGACCTACTAATTAAGAACAACTTGTTAGCTCTAACACTATTCAGATCAATTTTGCATATAAAGGGAAATATTTTCAGTCAGAGTGTACTGTGTTCAGAACACAGGTTTTTACGGATGTATCTACTCGTATGTGTACACAATACAAGGCTATACCCATAAATTAGCTAATGAGAGCTATTGATTGATTGCTCCATTCAGTTCACATAGGTTTTCCTAACAGTGCGATAGAGTTAAACAAAACAAAGAGTGCTATGACTGAAAGACAAGAGAATAAGATTTGGGGGTCAATTCTAATGCTGCATTTTTCAAGATATAATATCTGAGGGAAAGAGTGTCAACTCTGAAGCTCCAGTTGCCTCCGTTTTAAAACCATAGTCAAATAAGGTGATGCTGGTGATAGTACTTCCTAAGAGCTAGCGGTAACTACAAATATTAGCAGTACTGTTGCCACTGGCTGCAGCTGGGTCCAATTAAAAATCCACTAATTGAAAATTTCCTGTTTATAGTTCTATAACACAGTTAGATAATTCTTCATGACTGAGTTACTCTATTAATTTACTGGAATTAAAAATAGAACCTTTGGTGTTACTGGCATAAATATTTGCTGTTTCAACTTTAATTCTTTTTTTTTTTTTTTTAAGATTTTACTTATTTATTTGAGAGATAGAGCATGCACCTGAGAGGCAGTACAAGCAGGGGGAAGGACAGAGGGATAAGCAGACTCTCTGCTGAGTTAGGACCCCACAGCAGGGCTCTATCTCTGGACCCCAAGATCATGACCTGAGCTGAAGACAGACGCCCAACAAACAGAGCCACTCAGATGCTCTGTCATTTCAACTATTCATGAATAATTACAAAGATCCATGGTATGCAGAATGTAAATGGTACGTACAAAATTATATTTTGGAGGAACTCACATTCAAATTGTGGGTATTTAGGTTCATCCTATCCATAATAATAGTGACTGAGTCACATTAAAAAAAAAAAAAATCTCCAAGTTTTAGTCTGGGTTCTCCCGAAGACAGAGACTGACACACAAGCATGCACACCTGTAGTGTATTTGTGAACTGAGACTAAGCACCGAGTGTAAGGGATGGAGAAGAAGATGGTTGTGAAATGAATTATGGGAAGTGCAAATGAAAGAAAGAGAAGTCAGTAGAAAGGTGTGTTATAAAGTTAGCTACTGACACCGTCCACTGTTAACTTGACCCTGTGAGATCTTTGGAGAAACCCATGAACTGTGTTTCAGATTTTCTACTCAGAACAAAACAAAACAAAAAAAAAAGGAGATTAATTAATTAAGTTAATTAATTAATTTAACTGCTGAATTCAGGTCCTCATTGGTCAAGTTATGAACATGAATTCTGCCACAAAAACAGGTTGTACACGTGTGAGAGAAGTGTGTTTATCAGCACAGAGCTGATTTCTTTAGGTGTTCCCATGTTGCAACATCAGAGAAGGCCAGAGCAAGAAGCAAGTATTATGGGTCAGGGGAGAAGGCTCTGTGAGATTGCACCTGCACAGAGCTGACAGAAGTCCTTTGTGTGACTGGTTGTCACAACAGGCGGTCAAGTAGCAGAGGAGGATTTTGAAGTGGCATATAAGAAGCATCCAGTATATTTAACAACTCTAAAAAATAAGAATTCCTTATTCCTGACAGATCTGATGAGAATCTGAAGATCTGCTATGTATAGGAGTAGATATAGGAGTATATATGGCTTGATTGTGGGATGACTATAAACATGAAGATTTAAGAAATAAAATAAAATTTAGAAACAAAAGTGTCTTATAGGAGTGATCCTCTTTTGTAAATTGATAATCTTCGATTTCTTGTGTGGCAAATGAAGCTGATCTGTGAAACTTCATCCGATTATATTTTTACATGGCCATATTGTGATTTAAAAATCATGAGGCAGTCAATTATGTTTGATAATAAAAGAAAGTGTGAGTGATGTTAAGCTCAAGAAGAAAACAAATTAGCACATCTGCAATGCAATCATTCTTTTGATATGTATTTACTAGCCATCTAACTTCTAGACAATATTTTTTTTTTAAGATTTTATTTATTTGACAGAGATCACAAGTAGGCGGAGAGGCAGGCAGAGACAGAGAGGAGGAAGCAGGCTCCCCACTGAGCAGAGAGCCCGATGTGGGGCTCCATCCCAGGACCCCGAGATCATGACCTGAGCCGAAGGCAGAGGCTTAACCCACTGAGCTACCCAGGTGCCCCTAGACAATATTTTTAAAGTTAGTCCTCGGTTTAATAATTTAATCATCTTAAGAAATATTCATTGAAGGAATAGCATTATGTTTTTAGTCCTCCAGGAGCATGCCAGGGAAAATGTTAAGGATTAAGACTGAGGAAATACAGGGCCACCCAGCAGGCTCAGTCAGTAGAGCATGTGACTCTTGATCTTGGGTTATGAGTCTGAGCCCTGTGTGGGTGTAGAGTTTACTTAAAAATAAGGCTGTTAATTAATTTTTAAAAAGATTGAGGAAATACATTTTGGACTTGATTTCTTTTTTCCTGTGCCATTTTGTCACTTTGGGAAATTAATTTGACTTTTGGAGGATTTAAGTTTCTCATCTTTAAATAGAAGATTCAATCAAATGGACTCTATTATTCATTTAATTTATGTAATTCAATGAATCTTCTTGCACAGGCACTCCAGCATGCCCTTCTATGCTTATTCCAACATGAAACAAATCTAACGTTCTACAAGGCTTTTTCTTATATCCCATATTGCACACACTGTAGAACCATTTTTCAAAGCATAGACAGAATCTTTATAGGCATATAAATGCCTATGTTGATCTATACTAGCATACTCTTGTTACTAGCATACTCTTGTCTTTTCTAGCTGCCATTTTACTGCGCCCAAAATTCTGTTGGAATCTGAATCATAAATGTGTTCAAAGACTTCCAGTTTTTCTTAAAAGCAAATGTAAATGACACTGACTTTCTTGAGCTTATCGTTATAAATGTTGACCACATAATAATGCTTTATAGGTCTTCGTTCTATATTCAGCCAAAGGCAATTAAAACTGCTGGTTTATATCATTTATTTGAGTCAGGGAATTTTTTTATCATTTAAAAAATGTTCCATTTAACTCGTGAAAGTAAAACATTATGCAGCTCCTTATTGCTTGCTGTCATTTTGAGAGACATAGTTTTATAAAATATTGAATTAAGTTCAGAAATAGCATTAGCAATGCAGCTTTTCTGTGCCTGGATGACAGCTAGTAGTGAACTTACTTGTACTTAAAGATCGCTCTATGTGCTGTCAGGTTTATTGGTTAATTTTAACTGTTACTATTGCTTGAAACTGAACTATTATAATGTCTTTCCATTAGAAATTCAGTCCTTGCAAAATCGCAGGCTTTTATATTTTTTTCTTTTTTTTTTCTTACTCAAAGCTGAAATCTTTAAAAGACTAGGCAAGTATGACACTGACAGAAAAGAAACAAGCTAGAGTATGCCAGAGGGATGATTAAACACACCATAGTGTCCCAGTGCTACAACACTGTGATCACGCAGAATTCTATGCATAACTTCCAAGACTCAACAAAACAATTGAGTGCTTTGGCACCTATATCATCACTGTTGTCTTTCCTTTTGGCAGCTGCTATCATTATTAGCCTTGTTGGGATGACAATGATTCTCTGGATGTTCTTTTTGGCTCAGCTGTTCCTGGCTTCTACTTCCTCAAGACCAGTGAGAGCCAAGCCAGAGTATGACCTGGGAGCAAGCCAGGGAGGAATTTTTGTCTGCTTCTTTTATGGAATAAATATTTAATAAAGACTATATTTTAAAGTCATAGAAATGAAACCAATTATTTTTTTAAATTTTTGATATTCATTCTCCTTGCTATTGCTTAATATTATAAATGAAAATACATTGGTACTTAACATAAAAAATAAACAAAATAACCTAGATCAAATCCCAATTTTCCAGTTGGTTTTTGATTCTTTATTCTCATACTCCATTTTCTAAAAGTGGGCGTAGATATACTTCACTTTTCAAGATCACTGAACTCAATGACATCAAACTCAATGAGGTTTTATAATGTGAACATATGTGTAAACCACACACTTACATAAATGTGTAAGACTTTTTCAAATTGACCAAGTCTTAGCCTTATATGTATGAAATAGTTTATAGAAGACGGTAATTTTTTCAAGTCATAGACTGATTGTTTACATATAGTCTACTCTTAACTCAAAGACAGTGAGTTAAGAAAGTTTCTGTGTCAACCTTTTGAAACTTGAATAGAAAACACACATAGACAAAATTATCTGAGACGAGAACAATGGAGTCTTCAGTGTCAACTTAGATTGTTATTATATAAATTGAATTACACTTTACATGCACGAAGTTAAGTACATGCTATTATTTTATGTAAAGTAAATAATTTTAAAGCTAAATCCCTCATGTTTGGGATTCTTTTGTTCTTCCTCAATCATTTAACAGTGGGCAGTATTAAGTTTCCTTGAGAAAGCTTATTAATCAGAATCCCAATGGGGTGTACACTTAATTTTCTTCATCTTTTATGCAAAATTTTAGAAATTTCCTATGCTTCATAAATGTTTATTGGAGGAACTGGTGAACACTGTAAGTCTATATAAATGCCATTGTGGTTCTTCATAATGGGGTTAGCATATCTCTGCTGGAGTTCAACAGCTTTTCGAGAGGAATGATGGAATACAAAACATTAACAAAATCGCTGTAATTAACTGTAAAATTTTTGTTTTATTGCTTATTTACTTGTTTTTAAGGATATACTTTCATACAAACATTTAAAACCTTGATTTATGCATTCAATTGATTTAAACACTTTTTATTCATTATCATGATAAAGGATGGAGTTTATAAATTTAATGAACTTAGACTTTTCCTTGGGATTATCAGCCTAATTATAAAATACTATGCTATAAAATATATATATGTGTGTGTGCGTGTGTGTGTATATGCATAGGTTTTGTGCATATGATTCATCTTGTCACACTTAAAAGATGGGAGTGAATAATAGGCATACTATCCATATTCATATTATATATATGGATAGTATGCCTATTATTCATGTATGTGAATATATATTTTCTCTTTCTCTCTGTATGTGTAAACTGCACAATTGGGCAGATTATAGGTTAAGATGGGGTTTTAGAAATATGGGGGATAACAGCTCTTTGTCAAAACTTTAAAATATAAGGAAAATAACTATCATAAGCTTGTAGATTCTTTAGAATGTAGATACCTAGTACATCAGGATCCAGAAATAGAAGTTAATGGGCTCTAGCCAAAGAAATAGCCTAACAACCTAGGTTCCTAGGTGTGGTAAAATTGGATTTTCTTAACATATTCCTAAGAGAAGTGATTACTATTAGGTGAAATCTCCAAGTTCTACTCTGCTTGCCAATAGACAAATATTGGACAGTTCTGTCTAAAATTACTTGTGTGGGGCACCTGGGTGGCTCAGTCAGTTAAGCATCTGCCTTTGGCCCAGGTTATGATCCCAGAGTCCTGGGATCGAGCCCCATGTCTTCGGCGCCTGCTCAGCGGGGCATCTGTTTCTCCCTCTGTCCCTCCCCCTGCTCCTCCCTTTCTCTCTCACTCAAATAAGTAAATACATGATATCTTTAAAAAAATTACTAGTGTGTTGTGATTTCAGAGTGTATCCCCCTCTTTTTTTTTAATCTCTTGGCTGTCCTACACCTCTCATCCATGATATTCTTGTCTGACTTATCACCTTGAGGAAATTGTACCCCAGATAGAGATTAAGCTTTGCAGGCCAAGAATAAAGAGTAAAAGGCCAAGAAAAGATTCTAACGTATAGTAATTATGACTTTTGGCTCATATTCTTTCCACATAAGTGTTAAGATTTTATAGCTGGAATACTAATATAGATATTTTATTTGCTAGGAAGGATTTGATAGCTATATTAAGATAATATTTATCAAATTTTGTTCTATTCAATCCAACACAGTTGTGCCAAACTTTCATTCAGTTAATACAGAGAGAGATAAAGAAAATTAAAAAAGACATAATTCTGAGTCAAAATATAGTCAGAGAGATAATATGCTTGCATAAGCTAGCCTCATGCAGATGTTAAGTGCTAAAATAGATATTTGAAATATGTCATTGGGGGTTAGGAACATATCTATTATAATAGTCCCTTAATAGCCTCTTAAAATTTTATAATAGTAAGATATTTTCAAAAATTTTCCCTAGAGTATCCCCAGGATCCTTAGAGATTAAAGTCTTAGTTATGCTTGGGTTGGAGGCAGGGGCAAATGAACGGGCCTCCAAGCCCTTGATATATAGATAGATGAGAGGTGATAGATGATAGACAGATGATAGGTAGCGATATCTACATCTAGATAAATTAGATAAATAAATCTAGATAGATTAGATTGACAGATGATAGATAAACAACTCTATTTTCAGTCTTTGCTTAATGAAAGTGCTCCTCAGCTAAACATGCTTGAAAACACCTGGTTTAGTTTTAAGCCTCAAGGATATGTAGAGGTCAAGCAATGCATCTTTCTGAGACCTCCCTCTCCATTGTTCAGACCACTTTACTTTCTGATTGATGTATTTGCATGCATTAAGTTCACTGCAGTGAACAAAACTGCCTACTGTGTAGTCAGACATGATCGTGATGTGTTAAAAATTATAGCTTTTTACACACTTTCTTCAAGAAAAGTGAGCATTAGAGTGTTCGAGTCTGAATGTTTCTCTTTAATGCACGATGACCTTGTCAAGATGGTGACAAAAAGGTGGCAAGTAAGTATATTGTGCATGGGTCACCGAGCTTCGGGCTGTCAAACCCATGATTCACTACTGTGCCTACCTTCATTTCTCAGCAGGAGACTATCTGAAGTTTTAGTACAAGAAAATGTACCAAAAAGTGGAAAAAATAAAGGTAATTGACAAAGAAGAATCTCTATGAGTCATCTTACTGCCGAGTTACCTCATACTAAGTGGCATTATAAACATCTAAATGCAGATATTAGCTACACCCGATGCTAAATCACAGCAAGAGATTTGAGCTTCCTTGTCAATCATCAGATATACCTCAGGTTTATTTCTGTTTTTGTTTTCCATGAGGCTTTTTTCTTAGCATCAAACTACTCAGAATCATTCCTGCATGTATTACAAGTTGAAAAGTCATAAGTACATGCTTTTGAATTACCATTTTTTGCTAGTGTTACTTAACTAATTCTATATTTAATATTAAATAAAATAAATGAGCTCCTTGTGTAGTGTAAACGTTAAATTCCATTATTAACTGGCATCATGGTTAATAATACTCACCCTAGTTATCTTGCACTGTTACCAGAACACATGAGAATTGTGTGTGGGAAAGCGCTGAGGTTGTGGCTGTCACATGCTCCCCAGATGCCTCTTCATTACTAAACACTTTCTCTGCTGCTGGGATGGTTGCCACCAGACAGCCCTCAGCTGTCAGCTCTGGAATTGATTTGGCTGCAGAACTTCTTCGGGTTCATGGTCCCATCCCATTTTTGGGGTGGTATGCATCCAATTACGAGTAGCTACAGGTATATAGAAGCCTGGCCTCTCTATCTGACTCAAGACAGCAATGGAGGGCTCTATAGAGCTGGCTTAGGCTTTTGCTGAGACTGCATTACAGTCCAGCTTCTCAGGGCCCAATCTTGCCTCCTTCCTTTGCATTCACGAGTGCATTCACTATATGTTTAAGATAATTAAAATCACAAGTTTTATGCTCTGTATCTTTTACCCCAGTTGAAAGAAAACAAACTACTGATCAATGAAAGATAATGTGTTTTAATTTCAAATGTGTGTGAGTTACACAGGTTCCACTTTATAAAAGAGAGTAAAGAAGTTTAGCAAATGCAAGTTTTGTTACAGTGGATACTTTAAAGTGACACATTAAAAATCTTCCAAAACAAAACTATTAACCGATTTGGATTTGTGGATTTGTGCAATTCTTCCTCTTGCTCATAACAACCTCTAATGCTTTCTTTGACTTGGCTATCCATTCATATATATGCAGATTTCACTGATACTCAATTTTCTATATGTAAAGTAAAGTAATACCAGGACAACTAGGGGTAAAAAAAGCAAACCCCAGAATACTGAAACAACATAAATTAGAAAAAACAGATATTTTCTTCTACATTGCCTTCTGTGTCCCCAAAGTACCCTCCAGCAAAGCCTCTTCTTAGTCTTTAAAGCTTCCTTTCATTCTCCACTTCTCTCTACCCTACTAATTTATTAAGAAAGCCATTTTATCTAGATGTAGAGTGGAAATAGCTGGTAAAATGTTAAAATGTAAGTATACACACATACACACACATAGTTAACTTTCTATGTTTGTACTTCCAATTTGAATCTGAATCCTTAAACATGAATTGACTACTAAAAGTAATGATTACTGAATGTTGCCATTTGGAAGGTCAACCAAATAAGTATAAAATCTCAGAACTCTAAGAAAAATATCTCATTAAACCTCATCAGCAAATATTATTTCATTCATGTCCTAATGTCATTCTTCCACATTTCCTAATAGTCTGCCAGGTTTGGACTAGATATGCTCTCATTAACACCACTGGTACTTATTCCAATGAACTGTCAGACATGGTTTCCCTATCTTTGAAATATTTTCATGGTTATGAACCCAGAGGATGGTTTTAACTTGTGGGAGGAATTATTTGGAATAATTAATGAAAGATAGATAATGATATTTTATAGTATACAACTACCAAAAGAAAATTGTCATGCACTAGAATTTCAGTATGAAATCATCAAAATTAATTAAGTTAGATCTATCATACAATGTAACTAATTACAGTAATGTAGCTAATCAAGAATTGATTACCTTTAGGGGATATTGAAAAAATAAGACTGTAGATTCAGTCCTTACAAAGATATCTTCGTATTTGAATTTGCATGTATTGTGTTGAAATTTGTTTAAAATTATATCCAAGATTGTGAAATTAAACAAATCATCATTTTTAAGGGATACTGGATTAACTCAAACCATACAAAATACTAGTAAGCAGGCATCCTAATGTCCTATGTCATTGTTCAAGCTTCCTCTGCATTCCACCAATTTTCAAAACTGGAATTACTTCATAATCCAAGAGAAACAGGGGAAAAACTAATTGAAATGGCTTCCTTTTTCTATAATTCCCATGTTTTTCCCCAATAGATAATTAGGCAATTTTGACAAATTAATCTAAACTATCTGGAAACAGTTACACCATATTTAAGGATGATCAGGAAGTGGGTGCCTGGGTGGCTCAGCCCAAGTCCAATGTGGGTGGGGGGGGGTCCCTACTCAGTGGGGAGCCTGCTTCTCCCTCCCCACCCCACTCAAGTTGTCTCTTGCTCACTCTGCTCTCTCTCTCTCAAAAAAAAAAAAAAAAGATCAGGAAGGTTAGTTGATCTTTTTTCTCCATTATCTAAAACAAAATAAAGCTATATAATGTTGTCGCAATAATAGGCTTCACCTAAGAGGAAACAGTGACAAAATGCACAAAAAGAGCAACATAACTCTAACCAGGATCTTGTGTTCCACATATTTAGATGGATAAGACAGCAATGAAATCCTGCTCTTTGGCCCACTAATGATAAGAAACTGAAAACAAACAAACAAAAGATACTGAAAACAGGTGGGTGATTGGGATAATCATCATTCTGGCTGAGGGAGAGCAGATAGAGGACAACAGAGATATTAAGACACATCAAAAGGGGACAGGGTCTTGGTAAAGAAACGAAGGCCGAGAGGGGCAGTGTTGAAGACTGAACAGAGGAAAAAGGAGAAGAACAAGGGAAAGGGGATAAAGAGGATCGGGGAGGGAGAGAAGAATGGAAGTAAGAGGGCAAGAGAGTGAGATAGGAAGGTGGAGACAGAAATATTAAAGTACAGTAAGTGAGATCAGAGGTTAAAAAGGCAAAAAGAGAGAGAGGTAAAGCTGCTATAAAGGATATACTGACCTGACCTCAGTAGAATCCTGTTATTCCAGGCCCCTAGGTCACCCCAGTACCAGCCAGTTTTGGCAGATGCAGGAGGCACCCATACCTCCAGGCAGGTTCTTCAGCTCCAGGTTCCCAAGGGGTCCTGTGAACCCAAGATCCTGGACTATCTGGACACCAGGCTGCTCCAGCAGCCCCAAGTAGCTCAGTGGTTTCCTCTGCACCAGGTTCTTAGAAGGTCTCTGAAAAACCAGAGATTCAATCCATTTTGGCAAATGTGTATCCACAGCCCGAGGTGGCTATTGTGACCTCAGATTCTTAATGAACACCACAAACCTAGTCTCCCAACAGGCTCCCATGAACTCAAGCTTTTGGCTCACCTCAGCACCAGCTGGCTCACATGGCACTGGGTAGTTTCTGTGGCACTGGATTTCATCAGGTTTCTACAAACTCAACCTCCCAGCACATCCCAACACCTTCTAGCTCCTGCAGTGCTGGGTAGGCTCTGGGACTTTAAGTATTCAGTCAGTGCCTGGAAAGCCAGGTTACATGGGCCATCTGTGAACCCAGGATCACAACTGGACCTAGTACCAGGCTAACTACCATGGAAACGTATTTTTGACCACCTCAGCACCAGGCTACCCAAGGACTCACTCAGCCAGCCCACTCCCAGACACAATTCGGTGACCCATTACAATATCTGGACAAGCTGAATGGGGAAGTGTTTCAACTACTGAAGCCAAGCTATGAAAACTAGAAAGGGTGCCTTGTTGTCAAGTGTGCAAATTCCAACACAAGGTCACAAGGACAATGAATAATCAATGAAACATGACTCCACCAAAGGAAACTAATAAAATGTCAGTGACTGATCATAAAGGAATGAAGATCTATAAGCTACAAAGAATTCAGAATAATCCCTTAATGAAATTCAATGAACCACAAGAAGACACAGATATGCAACTAAATAAAATTAGGAAATCAATAAATGAACAAAATGAGAAGTTAACAAAGACAGAGAAACCATAAAAAATAAAATAAAAAAAAAAACAACACAGAAATCCTAGAGTTGAGGAATACAGTGACTGAATTGAAAAATTCAATAGAAAAATCCAGCAGCAAATTCAGCTAAGCAGATGAAAGAATTAGTGAATAGAAATACAGGTTATTTGAAATCATACAGTCAGAGAACCAAAAAGAAAAAGAATACAAAAGAATGAAGGATCCTACATGAATTATAGGATACCATTAAAAGGAACAATTTATACATTCTAGAGGAATCCTAGAGAAGAAGAGAGGAAGAAAAGGGGCAGAAAGATTATTTAAGGAAATAATGGCTGACCTACTGAGCCATCCAGATGCCCTGGTTTAATAGGTTAAGCATCAGCCTTTGGTTCCCCGGGTCCTGGGATCACCCTGAGTTGGGCTCCCTGCTAAGAATCTCTCTCTCCCTCAGCCTTTTCTCCCTCCCCCAGCTCATGTACTCTCTCTCTCTCTTTCAAATAAATAAATGGGGTGCCTGTGTGGCTGTGTGCCTGTGTGCCTGTGTGGCTCAGTCTGTTAAGCATCTGCCTTTGGCTCAGCATCCTGAGATCTAGCCCTGCATTGGGCTCTCAGCTCAGTGAGAAGCCTGCTTCCTCCTCTGCCCCTCCTGCAGCTTGTGCTCTCTCTCACTCACTCTCTGTCTCTCAAATAAGTAAAATATTTTTAAAAAATTAATTAATTAATTAAATATTAAGGGAAAAAAAAGGCCACAGAGCCTAGTGAAGTCATTAGTCATTGTGAGGCTTAGAACTATGAGGACAAATAAGATATCAAATAACATGCTCTCAATAAAGGGTTTTACTTCAAGTGTTAAAAAAAGAAAAAGAAAAAGAAAAAAAAAAGAAAGAAAGAATGGCTGAGAACCCCCCAAATCTGGAGAAGGAATTAGATATATAATTTCATACAGCTAGTAAGTCACCCCAATTTCAACTTCAAATATTTTTTTCCTAGGTACATTAAAAATAAAACCAAAGGCAGAGAGAATAGTAAAAGTAGAAACAGAAGAAAAAAAAATCTGTCATGTATAAGAAAACCTCCATAAGGCTATCACAGAGTTTTCAGGAAAAACCTTGCAGATCAAGGAAAAAACAGATCTTTACACTGGAAATTGTAAGATATTGATGAAAGAAATTGAGAAAGATACACACAAAAATAGAAAGATAGCCCGTGTTCTTGGATCAGAACTAACATTATTAAAATGTTCATACTACCCAAAGCTCATCTCTGGATTCAATATAATTACTATCAAAATTCTAATGGCATTTTTAATAGAAATGAAGAAAATAATCTTATAATTTACATAGAACCACAAAAGCCTTTGAGAAACCAAAGCAATTCTGAGAAAGAAAGACAAAGCTGGAGGTATCAAAATTTCTGACTTCCAACTTTATTACAAAGTATAGTAATTACAACAGTATGGTACTGGCATAAATATAGACACATGCACCAAAGGAAGAGAATAGAAAGCCCAGAAATAATCCCCAAATATAATTTCAGCCAAAAATATTCAACAGGGAAAGGATAATTTCTTCAGATGATGTTGGGGAAAGTGGTTAACCAAACACAGAAGAATGAAATTGGACTCTTAAACCATTCACAAAATTGAAAACTTGAAAATAGTTTAGAGACTTAAATATAACACCTCAAACTCTAAAAGTACCAGGAGAAAACAAGGGGAAAAACTCCTTGACTTTTTGGTCCTGGCAATAAATTTTTGGATATGATACCAAAAGCATAAACAACAAAAGCAAAAATAAACAGGTGGGACTACATCAAACTAAAAAATTTCTACACAGCAAAAGAAATCAGCAAAATACAAAGACAACTCATGAAATGAGAAAAAATATTTGCAAACCATCTGATAAAGGGTTAATACCCAAAATATATATGAAACTCATACAACTCAATAGTGGAAAAAAAAATCTTATTAAGAAATGGACAAAGGCATTTGCCTCTTCCAAAGAAGTCATGCAAATGGCTAACAGACACATATAAAAATGTTTACCATCATTAGTCATCAGGGAGATTCAAATCAAAACCACATTGAGATACCACATTACACCAGTTAGAATGGCCAAAATCAACAAGACAGTAAACATTAAGTATTGGAGAGGATGTGGAGAAAGGGGAACCGTCTTACACTGTTGGTGGGAGTGCAAGTTGGTTCAGCCACTTTGGAAAATAGTGTGGAGATTCCTTAAGAAATTAAAAATAGAGCTACCCTATGACCCTGCAATTGCACTACTGGGTATTTACCCCAAAGACACAGATGTAGTGAAAAGAAGAGCCATCTGTACCTCAACGTTCATAGCAGCAACGGCCACAGTCGCCAAAATGTGGAAAGGGCCAAGATGCCCTTCAACAGATGAATGGATAAAGAAGATATGGTCCATATATACAATGGAGTATTATGCCTCCATCAGAAAGGATGAATACCCAACTTTTGTATCAGCATGGACGGAACTGAAGGAGATTATGCTGAGTGAACTACGTCAAGTAGAGAGAGTGAGTTATCATATAGTTTCACTTACTTGTGGAGCGTAAGGAATAACACAGAGGACATGGGAGATGGAGAGGAGAAGTGAGTTAGGGGAAATCAGAGGGGGAGACAAACCATGAGACACTGCAGACTCTGAGAAACAAGCTAAGGGTTTTAGAGGGGAGGGGGGTAGGGGGATGCGTGAGCCTGGTGGTGGGTATTATGGAGGGCATGCATTGCATGGAGCACTGGGTGTGGTGCATAAACAATGAATCTTGGAACACTGAAAAAAAAAAAAGAAAAGAAAAGAAAGAAAGAAAAAAATGGGCAAAGGAATTGAACAGACATTTTCCAAAAACATAGTGTCACCAGCAAGTACATTAAAAAATGTTCGATATCATTAATCACCAGGAAAATACAAGTCAAATCCACAATGAGATATCACCTCACACCTAATAGAATGGCTATTATTAAAAAAAAAATAGAAGAGACAATAATTTTGCAAAGCTATGGAGAAAAGGGAACCCTTGTATACTGTTGCTGGGAATGCAAATTGGAGTCCCCAGTATAGAAAACAGTATGGAGGCTCCTGAAAAAATTAAAATATAACTACCATATGATCCAGCAATGGATATATGTTGAAGGGAATGAAATCACTATATAGAAAAATATATGTGTCCCCATGTTCACTGCAACATTATTTATAAAAGCCAAGCCATATTTACCTATCAACAGATGAGTGGATAAAGAAAATGTGATGTATATTTGTACATATATTTATGTAAATGGCAGGATTTCCTTCTTTATTACATGTAATATTATTCAGCCATAAAAAAATTCATATCTATGTATATTTATACATTTATATATGTGTGTTTATATGCATAACATTTTCTTTGTTATAGTCTTTTTTATTATTCCATCAGAATTGCCTAGCTTGGGGTGCCTGGGTGGCTCAGTTGGTTAAGCATCTGACTTCAGCTCACGTTATGATCTCAGGGACCTGAGATCGAGTCCCCTGCTAGGCTCTGCACTCAACTAGGAATCTGCTTCTCCCTCTCTCTCTCTCTGCTCTTCCCTCTGCCCCCACTCTTTCTCTCTCAAGTAAATAAAATCTTAAAAAAAAAAAAAAAAGAATTGCCTAGCTAACCAGATGTGTAAGGGTTCTCTGTGGACCACAGCTTCTAGAGCCTTTCTGCTGCCTGAGATGATCGTGAAGTTTCTAGAAATGCTGATCAAGTTAGTGATATTTGACTTCCTGTGATAGGTCTCCAGTTCTGTGGGTGAATCATGAATGGCTTGTAGTACATATACTAAGGAATGTTAGATTGGTTTTCCTCGGTCTTGCATTCACAAACCTAAAATGGCAGAGAGTATTTTAACCTCTCTACACCATTCTTTAAAGAGGAAGCAAATCATGTTGTAAAAGAAATAGACTAATCTTTAAAAGTAGTGTCCTCACCCTTGAGTGAGTGACTTTTCTATACAAGAGGGTACCATTTAGTTTTTGGGAAGCAGCCATTTATCAAATGGCACCCTCGGCATACTAATTTACATTTAATTAATAAGCACTTTACCCTCTGAAAAACTTAGTTGCCTTATTCAGCATTTGCCGGAGTGACATTTCTTTTTGACAATGAAATCTTACTCGTATAATAAAATGTCCTCTTCAGGGTCATGCTACACAGATCAGCATGGCATGTCCCTTCCAAGGTTTTTGAATTAATTTCTATTAATTTGGCTCGTGACAGATACCCACTACTTAGTCTTAATTACAGAGAATGGATCTTCTAATTCAAATGGACAGGTTTCAATGATAGCTTTAATTTTTTTTCTTTTTATCATATCCAGATGCCCAACTGTCACAGAGTTTTCCAAATAAACCCTAGAACAAGTGTTTGTTCTTCTGCATTCAAAGTTTGAACACTGTCCATTGCTTTCTGGCTGCTTTTAAATGATTGCTCTGAGCTGCAAAATCTCAGACAAGCCATCTGCTTCTTTTGGAGGGCTCAACTGCTCAAGCTCACATCATTACTACTTGGATGCAACCACAGTTAAAAATCTCCCTACACAGCTAATATATAGACAGTCATAATTTTGATGTTTTCAAATGTTGATTGCAATTAAAAGGCAAAACTGAAACATTTAAAAAATTTTAAAAGAATTGTTGTCTAGAATTATAGAACTGAAGACAATTGAAGACTATTTTTACTTTCCCATTAATTTTCCGGTAAAATAAATGTCTTCGGATAATATTTCTAAGTCATGATTATGGTATATCCGCTATGAGATAAATTGGTCAACTACATGATATATCTGGTCAAAAACCATATCTATTCTTTTTTTTTTCTATATGAATAATTTAATGACATAAAAAGTAGAAAATGGGGAACCTTTGGTGATTAATAGAACTTTCATGATGTAACAACCCATAAACCCCTACTTTGAGATGTTCTATGACACTATTTACCATGTTAACAATTATAACATTTCCCAATCAAGTATTTTGTCAGCAACATAACAACAGCAACAACAACAACAAAACTGTTGCAAAAGAAGAAATTTTATTACAAAGTCAATTCCTTAAATGCTTCCTTGTTAGATCTAGTGAGGAAAACATTTATTTTGTTTCATTGAATAGATAAACTTGAATCTTAGCTTGATTTGTTACCCTTTCTGTGAACTGGGGGTAATT
This sequence comes from Enhydra lutris kenyoni, assembly GCF_002288905.1. Lineage (NCBI taxonomy): Eukaryota > Metazoa > Chordata > Mammalia > Carnivora > Mustelidae > Enhydra > Enhydra lutris. Next base: position 1,396,681 of record NW_019154133.1, on the reverse strand, counting down.
ATTTTGCCCTTTTGTTCTTAATCACCCTGTGTGTAAAATGTAAATGTAAACTTAAAATGTGTGCATGAAATATACAAAATGCATGTATAAGATTGTTTATATTTTAGTTATATGTAAATGAAACTACATGTAGACACAAATTTATGAATAAGTTAGGTTGATAGCACAATTTGCTAAGCATAGTCTTTGGCAAATATCTAGGATGACTTGTTTATGTAGTTTTAAGAGGCAATTCATAAACAGGCCTGTCTATCAAATTATAGCTATCTCTTTTCAGATTAGTTTTGCCTTATGGAGGTGAATTTGTCAACTCCAAATTGTTAGAGGAAGTACTTGTTACACTGAACCACAAGTATTTTTCTATCTGTCCTTACCCTCGACATGGAACCCCCACAGTGCATGAGCAGTTTTTTGGTTGTTTTTTTTGTTGTTGTTGCTGTTGTTTGTTTGTTTGTTTGTTTGTTTTTACCACCTTTGTAAAGTCAATGCCTAGAACAAAGCCTGGCACATACTAGGTATTTAATACATGTTTACTGGACACACGTTAAAACAAAAACAAAAGAAACCTCTGATATCATCCTCTCTCCAACTGTACCCAGGCACAATTGAATGGGGGGAAATGTTGAGTTGGAATAAAGCGATTTTAGGTTCGAACTCTAAATACATGAAGAATCAAACAGAGCGGGACTTCTCAAACCTTAACATGCATCAGAATCAGCTGGGGGATCCTTTGAAAATGCCCACTCTGATTCAGGAGGTCTAAGGACCAGCCTGAGATTCCCCAGTTCCAAAAGTTTAAGCAGTAACTGCACAGAGCCACACTTTGTATAGTAATTGAGACCAAACACGTGTGTAAGTAATATTTACTTAGCTGAACCATTCAGAGCACCTAAAAACAATACAAGCCATTGCATACGTTGCAGAATATTTAAAGTTTGTTTCAATTTTTTAAGTTCCAAGTTATTTTATTAACAAAACTTTGCTACATAACCAAGCACCACATAGAGATGGATGAAGGAAGTTACAATTAGATTTGAAGTTTATAGCAAGCTCCAAAAGGCTGTATTTTGAACTGATTTTATGTCTGCTGTATTCATGCTGTTACAGGATACAGCTGCCCATTTCCTAAGATGAAATTGTCAGAAAATGTGCCAGCTTTTTAATAGTCAAGAATGATACACCAGGTCATGATCTGGGTGAGTTTATGAATCCCAAAGAAGAGTTCAGTGCAGGTTAGGGTGATTGCTTGCATGTTTATTCCAAACAAAGTAATAGGATAGAATATGTAAATGGGTTTGTTTTGTTGAAATTATATTCTAGCCTAAGCAATCCCCCTTTTGAAATGTGCATAGCTATTTAGAGCATAATCAATTTGCTTTAGAGACATCTATTCATCTTAATTACCATAAACCCCACGTTTGAGTCAATACTCCATTTAATAATGCCACACTATAATTAGATGTTCATCTTGTGACCAGACATGTAAATACATGGATAAAAAATTGAAATACAGTGACATTTATTTTGATGAAATAAAATAGTCTAAAGTTTGAAGGAAAATGAGATGATTAAAAATTGCCATCTAGTAAAGAAAAACTGGCTGGCTTTCTTTTCTTTCATACAGAGACAGAGAGGCATATGAAAAGCCTTCATTTGATACTTACACAGGGCACCTCCTGTGTTATATGTAGAATCTGAGAGCCATTTACTATAGTAAGAAACCTAATTCTGTACAATATATTTCTAGAATATCTTACATGTTCTGTTTTTATATCCATAGGTGAATATAGATGACAGGTTGTATCTTAGAAAGATCTAATTAAGGCTTAAGTGTCAGAACTTTGGACCTCCCTAATGAATTGTGCATTTACCTAAATGGTAGGATTACAAATACGAAGACTTTTCATGTCATATAATTTTTTTTAAAGTTTTATAAGGTAAGGGAAACAAAACATAATATTTAAGCACTTCCACAAAAACCCATGCTTGCCCCAAGAGAAAAACTGATAAACGTTGATAAAAGTGAAGTATGGATTAGGGACAGCACGTGGAAGGTCTGAGTACCAGCTAATCCATGAAATTCACAGGAAGCATAGGAAGATGAGTTCAAAGGCCTCTTCATATACCATATGCATGTTTGTATTTAATAAGTGTTGAGTATTTGAAATATGAGAACAATATTGAAATATATCTATGGAAGCAAAAGCCTGAATACATTCTCTTCAGTTACATAAAAATCGATATTTGATTATAAAGGGGCTACAAATGAGGTTATATTTTTTCTGTAGGGTTCACCAATGAACTGTTCCATGTTTCTCTAAAATAGAGTACCCTAGTGGTATATCACACCAATTAGATGGCCATTAAGTTTTGCCACTTAACTAACGGCAGTTGCTTCTAAACTTCCTTGTTTTGAATTAATCATAACAAATTTATTGAAGCTGGATTATAAATTTATATTGTTTTCAAATTTCATTGAAAAACATGCAGTATTTTACGTCTACATTCCAATGCATTAGAATTCTTATGATTCTTTTCAAATTATCAAACCAAATATAGTGTAATTAAAAATGGGGAAAGATGGATTAAAAACAATAAAAAAGATTTGCTTTCCAGATGACATCCCTGGTAACACAGACCGGGAAACAACCTGCTTTGCCTAAATAGGTGTGTGTGTTGGGGGAGGTTTGAATGGAGAGGAAGATTGAATGGTAAATTATTAAAAGATTTAATCAATATATTTTGCTTCTACAGCCAGGCAAATTTTTGTGAAAATGTGAAAGTCATTTGCTTATGTGTGTGTGTGTGTGTGTGTGTGTGTGTGTGTGTGTGTGTGTTAACACTGAGTAAGATTGTATATTCAGCATAACTTGATAAAACAACTCCAGAGCATCCAAGGGGAAAAAAAAATGAACAGAGTGAATTCTTGGTATTTAGGACACAAAAACTGACCCTGATTTATCTCACTCTTAGAAGAACTCTATTGAGTTCTAGTCACTAGAAAATATAGGCTAGTCAAGGTTAATCTGTGTGTGGATTTAAAAACTTGCTGAGCAGTTGGAGATGGAGTGTTTCACAGGCAGTCAAAGGACTGGAGTGCGGGGAAAGGGCTGCCCACACAGACACCTGCTACAAAGAGTGTGCATTAGGTGAGGAAATCTGCTGATTATTATTATTATTGCAGTGAGCCAATCACCACAAAGAAGCTGAACAGTACAATTCAGAATGACTTGGATAAACAAAGAGCCCGGGTAGCTAAGTGGCTTTTGAAATTCAACGTAGGGAAATGAAAGTTAATGAAACTGGGGACATAAAAAGCACGGAAAGAAGGAATCCTCTTTTAAAAACAATATTACTATTAATATTGTTAATTATTACCAATCTTGCAAAGTGGAAGATTTAGAAAGCAGGTCAAAATGTGTAGTGAAGCCTCACCAGGATATGTTTCGCCCTTCACTACTCAAACTTGTCTTCTCTCCAGCCCCCAACCCTGAACACTTTCTGAATTGGGGTCTTATATTAAAAATTCAGTTGTAAACATTTTACCTTAAGAGAGATAAACTAGAAAAAAAAATAAAAGAGATAAAATAAGAAAAATGAAGCAAATTAAAGGGAAATTATAACAAAAGATCAGAATTATACATAAATATATGGAGAAATGTGTTTCAAGCCCATGCTTGCAAGAAGACTTTAATGAGAGGACAGAGATTTCAGGGCTGTGGACACAAAAGCAATTAGAGCACTTACTTAACTGAGCTCTTGGTTTGTTTAAACTGATTTTTGAAGTCAAGTAAACTAAATTTCTTTTGTTTTTTTGTCAGATATTTGAATTGCTAGAATTAAACATTTTTATCCATTTTAAAAAGTCATAGAGTCAAAATTAATTAAGTGAATATTTTAACTATTTTAGGTTATTTAATAAGAGAATTTATGAACCTGATTTTAGACTATCATTATATACTGTTAAAAATAAATAAAAATAGGTGGAATAGCAATATATTCCCATAATAGAACCAATGTATTCTGTAATGTACAAATTTGTTGTATTAAGACTAAAACATAAAGGTGCCACACATCCAGACTTAACCTCCTGTTTTATCTGTCATCATGTGTTCAAGTACCTTTGGGGATCACAATTTAGACATCCTACTGACAATTAAAATATAATACATTGAAATATTGAATTGTAATACATAGCAAAAAGTTAGCAAAACCAAACTTAGAACTCTCCAAATTCCTCATTTTAGAGGTTTGTTTATCATTGTATCTCTAGTAGCTCTACAGAGTGGATGGTAGATTATCAATAAATATGTGTTGGATGAATAAATATAAAAATGGAAAATGAACCACTGTTGAGTGTTTGTGTCCACTGTTGAGTATACTGTCCAGTATAGCTACTACACGTGTTAATATAAACAGATAATATTCTTAGCTTTAAGGATGTAGATAATATTAGCTAGCATTATAGATTGCTTACTCTATGCAAGGCCCTGTTCTAAAATTTTACATATGATTTATTTAATCTTATGATTCCACAGTGGAGGCAACATTCATATTATTGTTTTATAGAAGAGGAAAGAATGATAGATTGAATATCCTGTCTATGGTTATATAGCCATTTAGTGATGCAACTGGAATTCAAATTCTGGAAACCATATTTTTTCTAAAGATTTTATTTATTTGACAGAGGGAGAGACAGAGAGAAAGGGAATACAGCAAGGGGAGTGGGAGATGGAGAAGCAGGCTTCCGGAGGAGCAGGGAGCCCGATATAGGGTTCGATCCTAGGACCCTGGGTTCACGACATGAACCAAGGCAGATTTTTAATGACTGAGCCACCCCAGTGCCCCTAGAAACCATATTCTTAACTACCATGTAGTACTGTCTCTCTCTAAAATGGGAACACAGATTAATAAGACTACTTAGAAATTTATTCAATAACTGGAAGCAGCAAATATTTGAATTGCTAGAATTAAACATCTTTAACCATTTTAAAAAGTCATAAACTCAAAATTAATTAATGTATTTTAATGATCTCCTTCTCCTGTTCCATCATCTGCCATCTGTTTATCAGTTCCTATTGTCTATTGATCAAATACAAGTTTTTTTTTTAAAGATTTTATTTATTTATTTGACAGAGAGAAATCACAAGTAGGCAGAGCAGCAGGCAGAGAGAGAGGAGGAAGCAGGTTCCCCGCTGAGCAGAGAGCCCGATGTGGGGCTCGATCCCAGGACCCTGAGATCATGACCTGAGCTGAAGGCAGAGGCTTAACCCACTGAGTGACCCAGGCACCCCCAAGTTCTTTTTTTTAAGATTTTATTTATTCATTTTGAGAGAGAGAGAGAGAGAGACAGCACACAAGCTGGGGGGGAGTGGCAGAGGGAAAGGGACAGGCAGACTCCCCACAGAACAGGGAGCTGAATGTGGACTCTATCCCAGGATGCTGGGATCATGATCTGAGCTGAAGGCAGATGCCTAACTGACTGAGCCACCTAGGTGCCCTTAAATACAAGTTCTAATTAAAGGCATTGGGACCTTCTTACACAACTTTCCATGTTCTCTGGGTCATATCCCTCTTGAGCTTCATAGCTTGGCACTTCCTACATGATTCCTCGATCTAGTTTTATGTTCATCTTTTCCAAAGAGACTAAATCTTTACTGATGACCTATTTAATCTTCATTCATGAAACAGGTATTATTACATTGCCTCGGGTTTTGTAGTTATTTTTATCATATAAATTTCAAAATCTCTGTGGGATTAGAGAACAGGGGTTTTGTTTGTTTGTACTCTGTTTTGTTTGTTTTAAGGTGGGAGAACACCCACCGTAATTCATCTCCTGAAGATGTAAGATATTTAATAGGAATTAATAAGTTTCTGAATTAATTAAACCAATATAACTGGAATTATATTAGAGACTATCAGCTTCCAGTATATATGAAACCATATTAGCATTAATATTCAATTATCGTTGGCTTGGTATTCCTCAAGCTAGCTTAAAGTCTCTCTCAGTTATTTTGTAATATTCCTGAGGTTCTTTTTGCTCTGATATTCTTCCTCATATCTATAGCCTATGAATGACTTCAGACTACAGAAGGTCTAATTCTTTTCCTAGAGTACTAGCTCTCAGAGTACCATTCTGCAGCAAAAGGCTGCAAAGTCCTGGCTGCACCAAAAGAATACTTCACTCTCTTCTGTTATTATTGTGTTGGAGCAATGTGAGTTTCCTCAGAGATACGGAGAGATTGATCAATCTCCTACTTGCCCAGACTTGTCATCTGAGTCATAAATAAGCACTGCTCATGTTTCTATTTCTCGAGTATATCTTGTTTGTTACTTTCAGCCTGGTAACTTCACCTTCTATCTTCACAAGCGTAAATTCGCTCTGCTCTCTGTACAAGAGACACTTCCAAACTCTCTCCATTACTCCTGTCTTTATCCCCAGACCTCATGCACAAAATATCTTGCAAGGCAGTTATGCCTATGCTCATGCTTCTCACCTGGGAATTCTTAGGCAGTTTGTGAGTGGTGGCATTTTTTACTATTACAATGATTTGAGCAGAAAACCACTGGGAACCTGGATGCTTGATAGCCTACAGAATGTCATACAAATCAGAATCAGCCCTCAACTCATGAGACTTTCCCATGTCCCGCTGGTCATTCATATCAGGTAACAATCTGTTCATGATTATTGAAGCCTACATTGTAACCACATTTTACAGTAAACACAGAGTATTTTTGCACAATTGTAAAAAAAATCAGTTATTTTTTAAAAGAAACAACAAATACAATGAACTGTAGCTAAGAGCATTCTTTGGATCCTCACACTTAAAAAATCATGCAGTGAATAGCAATGCTAACTGTATGAGAGTCACCAATTCAACAAAATGTATTTGTCGACATTTGTTGAAATCATACCTGTGGTGACTACGTATTGAAGCAGACATTTGATTACCTCATTATATCTTTGGTGGAGTTTTGCCCAAACATTTATATAATGAATCTGTATTAGTTCACTGTAAGTTGATTTTGTTGTATTTCTCCTTTGTGTTACAGTTATAGTATTTAACTTTAAAGTATATTTTGTAGATAGATTATATTATTGTGAATTTAATTTTAGGGTCACAAAGATGGGATTTAAAAAGTGTATGTCATGAAAAATAGTTTGTTAATGTTACCAGGTCTGTAATACTAATATAATATTTTCCAGTATATTAACTTATGGAACAGGGTTCTGGAGACAGTTCAACATTGGAGAGGAATTAATAAATAAATCTGGACTCTCGGGCTGTCCTGGGACCAATGTTATATTGCAATAAAATATTATTGTTTTGTTCTGAATCTATCCAGGATGAATCACTGTCATATTCAAATAAATAGTTTTCAAGAAAAAATTCTAAGTGGTAGAAGGAAAGTTTCATACTAAAGATACCAATATATGAACATTTTTTTTTAAGGGACTCAATAGTCCCAATAAAGAGACCACACTTCGGTAAGAGTTTATCTAAATGTCTATCCAAAGTTAAAAAGACAGTGCAAGATTGTAGCCTTCCCTTCAATCTTTGAGATAGTGTAAATTCCTTCCCCAGTGTAATCCTCTTTTCCCACCCCAAATAATGGACATGACATATGTGAATAATCCCGCTGAAAAGTTAAGTTGTCATAAGAGTTTTTAAAAAAGCACTGCTATAGAAAAATAGTAGGCATACTAATAAAATTGGAAGCTGAAAGAGTACAAACTGTCAGGCATTGAATCCCTACTTTCTTTATATTTTTGCTTATATTCCTAGGCATAACTATATAAGGTACTCAAGAAAAAATAAGAATCATAGGTATTATTTCTCAGACTACTTATGTATACACTTAGAAAACATTATAATTCACATCAAATGTATATTAAACTGCTTGAATGGTTTTCTTTTGCTTTGATACCTTTAAGTGTAATCTCATTTAAGCAATATTCTGAATTTTTCAGTGTTTTGTCAATATGACTTGATTTAGATCCCACTGCTATAATTGCTAGTTCCATACATACCAGATATTTTATTTGTTTCCTTGCAATGCATATACTTGATACTTGCTGTATTTGAAATTCCAGTTCATTAACATGGTCCTCATTTTTAAGAAATTACTTAGTCACATTGTTATTGAATTATTTTCAGAGCTTGAAAGAGCTTCTGCCATTAAAATAGACTTCTGTTACTATTAATTTTTCTCTGGATTTTAACATTGGCAAGAATAATAATGCCAGCTTCAAGTAACACATTTTTTCTAATTATACTCTAAGTCCATAGATTTTGACTTTACAAAGGGAGATCTTTATTTTTATACACCATGATTTTATCACACCACAATATTTTTATACCTATATATACCCATTGAAATCTGTGGAGGGAGTAATTTTAAAAACCAATATCAATTTGTAATTCACAAAGCAATTTTGAATGCTACATGTATTCTTATATTCTAATTATTGGGGCAGAAAAAACATTTATTTTAGAATTATTATTTGTTGATATTTATGTGAAAATCACCTATTGTTATAAAGAGTCCTGGTGGAAAGAAAGAAAAGATATGTCTCCATACTCCTGATTTAAAAATGAGACAGAGAGGTGAAAAAGTTCCATAATAATCTTGTTAAAAATATTACTGCAAAGGAATACAATTTTTAGAAAATATGTAGGCAAAAATTAACAAAATCTAATCTATTTTTCCATAATCTTAGTTAGGATATTACTATTTTGGAAATTCCATAATTGAAGTTTATATCTTTGTGAAAACTGAATTAAAATTCATCTCCAAGGGGCACCTGGATGGCTCAGTGGATTAAAGTCTCTGCCTTCGGCTCAGGTCAGGATCTCAGGGTCCTGGGATTGAGCCCAGCATGGAGCTCTCTGCTCAGCAGGGAGACTGCTTCCCCAACCTCTCTGCCTGCCTCTCTGTCTACTTGTGATCTCTCTCTCTGTCAAATAAATAAATAAAATCTTTAAAATAAAATTCATCCCCCCAAATTTACTCATTATTTACGCATTCGATATTTCTTCATTTAGTTATGTTATTATGCCTCTCTAATTGCATTTCAATAGAAACTACTGCTCTAATTTCCATGAAAAGGAATTGGAACTATCTTAAATCTCATCAATCTAAAGGTTTTGCTATTTGAAAATGGCACCTATAGATGTACTTATGAGATGAATTTTATTTCATTTTTAAAGATTTTATTTATTTATTTGACACAGAGAGAGAGATCACAAGTAGGCAGAGCAGCAGGCAAAGATAGAGAGAGGAAAGCAGGCTTTCCACTGAGCAGAGAGCCCAATGCGAGGCTCGATCCCAGGACCCTGAGATCAAGACCCCAGCCGAAGGCAGAGGCTTAACCCACTGAGCCACCCAGACTCCCTGATGAGATGAATTTGAAGATCAACAATAGACAATAGAACATTTTTCAGAAGTTTTATTGTTCATCTTTTTGGGTGAAGTTAAAATATGAGATGTATTGATTAAGTATGACTTTACAGTAGCTTTAAACTCATCTACTTAGAAAATGTAAAGTGATTTTCCATAAATAGATTTTAAGGGTGTCTGGGTAACTCAGTCACTTGAGTGTCCAACTCTTGATTTTGCCTCAGGTCATGATCTCAGGGTTGTGAGACTGAGCCTGCATGGGGCTCCTTGCTTCATGGGTAATTTGCTTGAGATTCTCTTTCTCCCTCCGCCCCTCCCCCTGCTCTCTCTTTCTCTCAAATAAATAAATAAAATCTGAAAAAAAGATTTTTACATGAAATTTTTTAACATGTTTCTAATAAAAGATGCTTAATGACTTAACCAATATTGCCAATATTCATATTATTGTCAATATGTATAAAATTACTATCATGTTAAAAAGTAGTCATAGAGGGCGCCTGGGTGGCTCAGTGGGTTAAGCCTCTGCCTTTGGCTCAGGTCATGGTCTCAGGGTCCTGGGATCGAGCCCCACATTGGGCTCTCTGCTCAGCAGAGAGCCTGCTTCCCTTCCTCTCTCTCTTTGCCTGCCTCTCTGCCTACTTGTGATCTCTGTCTGTCAAATAACGAAATAAAATCTTTAAAAAAAAAAAAGTAGTCATAGATATTAGTTCCATTTCTAATTTTTTTGACATTGTATAACTTTTCACTCCTTTCAACAGAATATTCAAATGTTACATTCATTCAAAGGATTCTTTCTCCAAATAATGAGTTATGGATATCTCAGATTTATTGATACCTGCTATGCTATATGTAAGAAATTTTAAGTAGAATGTGGCTAAATTAATGAACATTTTATCAAAAAAGAAATGGTTTGGGGTGCCTGGGTGGCTCAGTCGGTTAAGCATCTGCCTTTGCCTCAGGTTATGATCCCAGGGTCCTGGGATCAAGCTCCACATTGGGCTCCCTGCTCGTTGGAAAGGCTGCTTCTCCCTCTCCCTCTCCCACTGCTTGTGTTCCCTCTCATGCTGTGTCTCTCTCTGTCAAATAAATAAGATCTTAAAAAAAAAATTGGTTGAATTGGATTTCATAAATCCACTGAATAAATTCAAAGTATGAACAAACATAGCCACAAATAAACATTTAAAAAGTTAAAATCCTATCTTTCCCCCCAAATCTAATGTAATTATGGTTTTCTGGATTTCAGCTGATGTCCCTCCATCCTTTCAAACATCCAGGCCAACACCTGGACTCTCTGACTACTGTCTTTGTCTCAATAAAGTAGGAGTGAAAATCAGCACAATGACCTATGAGATCCTACATGTGCTGTCCTTGAAATTTTACCAGAATCATATCGTGACAAAAACATTTCCCTGTCCCATTATTCTATACTTTTTCTTTAGGAAATATTACTATAGGGTATTTACCTAGAGACCCTCATAACCATCGTTTTCTCTGATACTCCCTAACTCCCCTCTGTTTTCTTTTCTTGACTTTTCCTATTCCTATGAAAACTTTATATCTTTTAATATTTTCAGCAAGGATATATTTATTTTTGTTTATACTGTTACTATGTTTACATAATTTTATATAATATTTTTCTTACACTTCTTTCCTGAACTTTACCAGCTTATATTTAACTACTTTTACTCAAAAGCTTTGTTTTTTATGTCTCTGTTTTATACTAATATTTAATATAGGCAAAGGGTTTGATACACCCACTGATATTTAACTTTTGGAAGAACATTTGTTCATGATTTTTTTTTTAGAATTTTATTTATTTATTTTGACAGAGATCACAAATAGGCAGAGAAGCAATCAGAGAGAGAGGAGGAAGCAGGTTCCCCACTGAGCGGAGAGCCTGATGTGGGGCTCTATCCCATGACCCTGAGATCATGACCTGAGCCAAAGGCAGAGACTTTAACCCACTGAGCCACCCAGGCGCCCCTGTTCATGATTTTTATATGCAAACATGGTAACTATCTCCCAAACTTTTACTTTTGTCTGTTTTAGGGTATTCAATCAGAACTCTGGCCATAGTATCAAAGGCATAAAAATGAGAACATTGATAAACTTTCTTTGGCAGTAAAATATAAGATTCTCCGTTGTTTCTTTGTCATAATCCTTTAATTGTACATTGATTTACATAAAAAAAACAAAGAAAAAATCTACTCAGATTTCTAATACTGAATTAATTATTTGGCCATCATCATCTATTGTTCTTAATTCATTGAACACAGCAGGGAAGCACTAGAGTTGGAGTGATGATTACCTTCAGAAATTACAGATATCCACGAAGTTCAGCAGTTATTATTACACTAAGTCACTTCCAGATGAAGTCTAGAGAAATTTAAGCTTGATAAACATAGGTTGAAGAAATTCATGCAACCCTCATTTGAAGCTTTCACAATAAAGTGTAGCCTCAGGTTGAAAATCTAATTTTATCATCTCAGTCAATCCTTCTAAGATTGTTTTCTAAGAAAAAGAAAGCTAAAGAAAATTACTCTTCTAGCTAGTATATCTATATTGAATAAAATGATTTAAGGATTTTCTGGCAATTATTTTTGGTCAAAAATTTGCTTAATATTCTGTTTTTGCTGAATTGTTAAAACATTAACTAATTTATGGAGCAGAGGAGGATTTATATTTTGGTGATAGTTTTGTATTTCTGGGTTCTTGGAAATCATTATTTGAGACACTGTTATTTATACAACAATCAATTCACATATTGAAATATAATACATAGTATTTTGGATAAGATCCCATTTGCCAAATCAGGGACAGATAGTGCATTAAAATAATAATTATTACAGTGATGGTTTTTGAAACATTGAATTTTTATCAATCCATGAGTCCATACTAATATAATCAAATAAATAGTCATATAAAGACATAGAAGATAAGGAAAGTTCTTCATTATAATGAAATTCATAACACTGAAAGAATAGTGGAGTTAAAAAAAACTGCCATTTGGAAGTCACCAGAGTAATGAGTTTCAGGCCAAGAAAAAATCATTAATGGATGTTAATACTCATGACATAGCCTTAAATTATCTCCCTACATGGTACATTTTAACACCCTAGAGAAAAATGATAAATTTAGACTTGAGAATTATAACAGATACTACCTTAACCAATTGATCGAAATTAATCAATATCACCAATAAAGAAACAAATAAATAGCATGTGAATCTGGATATAATGCATTACTTCTAGGCTAATCTTATCAAAATTGTCAGTCATTACTTTACCGTGAAGAAATAACAGACCTGCCCAAATTGGAGGGCATTCCACAAAATAAAAAGTCATATACTTCAGAAATGACAGGCCATCAGTGACCGCCCTGCAAAAAAGGTGGAGAAACTGCTTTCAATTAAATGAGGAACTATATATTATTTTACTTTGCTGTGAAAGTAAAGTAATGATTTGAAGTTGTGAATGAGGTCTGCAGATTAGGTAATGGTATTTTCCAATTCAAGTCTAATGCTAATATTTATTTTGAGGAATATTATAAAATATATTGAGAAATAAATTATAGACATTGGAGTAGATTATTAAAAGCATTGCAAAGAGGGAGAAAGAGGAAGAGAGAGAGGAAATGATAAAACACAATAAAGTTATAAAATAGGAACATTTGTGGGATTCAGCCTGATTTTTATTTATTTTTTTGAAGATTTTATTTATTTGACAGAGAGAGACACAGCCATAGAGGGAACACACGTAGGGGTAGCGGGAGAGGGAGAAGCAGGTTTCTCCCTGGGCAGGGAGCCCAATGCAGAGCTCTATCCCAGGACCCTGAGATTATGACCTGAGCCAAAGGCAGATGCTCAAGGACTGAACCACCCAGGCGCCCCGCGGCCTGATTTTAGAACTAGGGCAGAAAATAGATAAGATAAGCCTTAATTATCTTGTAGCTTCAAAAAAGGAAAAAGTGCTAAAAAGGAAAAAGAAAGAAAAGCTGAGAAACAACAACAAATAGTGACGGGCAAGTCAAAGGGACACAAGAACCAACTTCAAAGGCTCCCTGAGGTTAAGGCTGAAACAATTTGAACAATGAAATAAAATATTACTGGGTGAAACCCAATTGATAAATATCTATAAGTCAAAACTAATGGTAATCAATCAATCAATCAATCAGGTGAAGGGACAAATCGGTGTCAAAAAATTCCAAATAATTTGTCTAAACACTCTGTCCAAAGGAGTTATACCTAACTTCTTACCTCCTACGTGTGGTTATACATAGTGGTTTCCTTCCAAACAGTATAATATAGAAAGGGAGAGGGGGGAAAAATAAATAGAAAGAAAGAAAAGGAAAAAAAGGAAAGAAAGGAAGGAGTAATCCTTACAGAGGAGAGATCTGACAAAGAGTTCCTCAGCCGGGTGATAAGTTTTAGACCAACAGTGATATGTCATGTTGATAGCATGTGCCCTTGATATGATAGGATGAAAATGGCACTTTCCCTCTGTGGTCTTCCTTCCCAAAAAACACATTTCTGCAGGCTAATCATGAGAAAAATATCAGACAAATCCCAACTGAGGGACATTCTACAAAATACCTGACCATTACTCCTCAAAACTGTCAAGGTCATCAAAAGAAGAGAGTCTGGTCATTTGTCAACAGTAAGAGGAGGCTAAAGAGACATGACATCTACATGTAATATATTTTCCTTGATGGATCCTGGAACAGACAAAGTATATTAGATGAAAACTACAGACATTTGAATAAAGAATGGACTTCACTTAATAAAAAATGTATCAATTTTGGTTCATTAATTATAAAAAATGTACCATACTAATGTTAAGTTATTAATACTGGAAAAAATTAGCTGCTGGGTAGAGAGGATCTCTGTATTACCTCAGAAATTCTTTGTTTGGGCACCTGGGTGGCCCAGTTGTTAAGCATCTACTTTCAGTTCAGGTCATGATTCCTGCATGGCTCCCTGCTCAGTGGGAAGCCTGCCTCTCCCTCTCCCACTCTCCCTGGTTGTGTTCCCTTTCTTGCTATGTCTCTCTCTGTCAAATTAAAAAAAAAAAAATCTTAAAAAAAATTCTTTTCTATCCTAAAACTTTCTAAAAAGTGATATGTATCTTAAAAGTCAATATATATAACAATTATTTGTATTTTAATTACAACTTTTATGTAAGTCAAAAATTATTTCAAGACGTGGATGGAGCTAGAGAGTATTATGCTAAATGAAATAAGTCATTTGAAGAAAGACAAATACCATATGATTTCACTCATATGTGGAATATAAGAGACAAAACAAATGAGCATGGGCAAACCAAGAAACAGGCTCTTAACTATATAGAACAAACTGATGGTTGCCAGAGGGGAGATGGATGGGGGATGAGTGAGATACCTAATGGGGATTAAGGAGGGCGCTTGTGATGAGCACCAGCTGTTGAATGGAAATGTTGAATCACTATATTCCACACCTGAAATTAACATAATACTTTAAGTTAACTAAGTGGAATTTAAATACAAATTTTTCAGGAACGAAAGGTTAAAATTAAAGTTATTTATCATTAGTGGTGAAATGGTTTGTTGGCAAATTTTGAGGGCTGGGTGCCCACAACACATTCTCTAATCCTGCCTCTGAAAACAATTTTATTTTTAGCTTTTACTTAGCTATTACCAATTAGCATTTAAGTATTTTAGTTCACTCACTTGTGAAATGGAGTTATTACCTTATTACTTATGTACCTGCTTGGTATAAAGACAATATAAGACAAGATGTAAAAGTGTGTTTTGAAAGAATTTTAAGAATCGTTTTCAAAAAGTAAGATAGTGTTATCAAATAATTTTTAAAACAAAATTTAAACTTTTAGTAGATGCTTATTTTCATTGATTTAATATTTTCTATTAAAATATTTAATACAAATTAATAGACATCTTAACATAATGCCTTAAACAAAAATCAGAAGACAACTTAACTTTGATAGCTTTCTCCTTTATTTCTTGGTGATGCAATGTTTTCTTCTTTCATGTAATAAAAATTGAATACTTTTTGCCTAAATGAAGATAAAGGCTTTTGAGTGTAAATTAAATGTTAGTTAGTGGGTTTTTTTCTAGGTTTGGGCAGATCTTTTATTTAGGTTCTGAGAACTACATAAGACATATCATGAGAAACTCTTCTGTGGCATTCTTATTTCCCACCTAGATCCATTTTAGACTATTCTTGATATAACTGCCAAACTATTTTTTAAATAACATTTTATCGATGCTAACTAAATTAAGCTAATACTCAACTGGCTAATATGAAGGAGTATGATAAGACAGAATCTTTTACTTATTGTATCTTCTTTTGTGTGTGTGTGTGTATGTGTGTGTGTGTGTTGCATACTTTTTTTTTTAATTTTATTTTTTATAAACATATAATATATTTTTATCCCCAGGGGTACAGGTCTGTGAATCGCCAGGTTTACACACTTCACAGCACTAAACCATAGCACATACCCTCCCCAATGTCCATAATCCCACCCCCCCTCCCAACCCTCCTCCCCCCAGCAGCCCTCAGTTTGTTTTGTGAGATTAAG
>NW_019154133.1:1375242-1375707 GCF_002288905.1 Enhydra lutris kenyoni | reverse complement strand
AGTGATTCTCAAGTGTCTTTGCCCCAGGCGGAGTTGCACCGCCCTTACCCAGGTCTGGTCTGAGTAATCTGCTCGGGTTTGCTTTCGGGAGCTTTTGTTCCCTGAGTGCTTTCCGTAGAGTTCCGGAGGGTGGGAATGAAGATGTTGGCCTCCCGGTCTCCCGTCCCAGAGGAGCCAAGAGCCCAGGGCCCCACTCCTCAGTGCGCCCTCAGAGAACAGCGCCCAATTACTCCCGTCACCCTGGCCTCTGGCCGCGCTCCGAGCTGACCGAGCCTGCGACCAGTTCAAGGTAACCCCGAGATTTGAGCTTACTCCTCGGCTCTGTCTCTGTAGCCGGCTGCCCCGTTCTAATACCTGTAAGCTCTGCGACACTCAGACACCCCTGATCCTTCTGTGACCCTGCGGGACCTGAGGCCATGCTGACCCTGCATGGGCTTCACCCTGGTTTAGCCTCTGGAGCGATGT
>NW_019154133.1:1368068-1375142 GCF_002288905.1 Enhydra lutris kenyoni | reverse complement strand
GAGCTTACTCCTCGGCTCTGTCTCTGTAGCCGGCTGCCCCGTTCTAATACCTGTAAGCTCTGCGACACTCAGACACCCCTGATCCTTCTGTGACCCTGCGGGACCTGAGGCCATGCTGACCCTGCATGGGCTTCACCCCAGTTAAGCCTCTGGAGCGATGTCCCTCAGCGGAACCGACTTTTAAAAGTCCCGATTTTGTGCTCCCTTGCTCCGCCGCTTGCCGGGAGCCGGCCTCTCCCCCCGCCGTCTATCTTCCCACCGCTTTGTATTCACTTCTCCGCCAGTCCTACCTTTCAGAAAGTGGTTGATTTTCTGTTTCTAGAGTTGCTGTTCTTCTTCTCTTCGATCTCCCGTTGGATTTGTAAGTGTTTGCAATCATTAGATAAGCTATCTAGCTGATCTCCCGCTACCTGAAGTAGTCTCAGCCTGCTACTTCTCCACCATCTTGACTCCTCCTACTTATTTTATCTTCTTACTCAAAATTCTATAATTATGATTTTGGGATATTGGATGATAACTTGTGTGGTAATAGATACATGATTAAAATAGATGGTGACAATTAGGTAGAACTGATAAACTGAAGATTTTGCATACATTTGGGGTAGGAATAATTCTCCTTGCTAGAGAAAATTTATATTTTAATTTTTAAAAATAGTAAAATTATAAGCCTAAATTTACATATATTATTTTTCACTTTTTTCTTAAAATCAGGAAACATTAAAAAAATTCCAGGATTCAGTTTACTAAAAAAATATGAATTTCAACCATATGTAGGAATACATACAAACAGATACATAGAAAAATTGAAAAGAATATTAATTTCATAATTGGTCAAATGTGCATCAGTAGGAAAGCATTAATAAATAATATTTATATTCATTTTTACTAGTTAGAATATCATAAAACCTTTAAAATAATTATGTAGGTATATAAATGTATGTAGATACATTTTAAAGATATGTTACAGTAACAAATATGTATAATACACTGTATATAGCATACTACCATTTGTAAAAATATTTATTTAATGATATATTTTTTTTTTTAATTCAGAATGGGACTAGGTAACTAGCTGACAGAAAATGATTTTTTCTTATTAATTAATTATTTTATTTATTTATTTTTAGGTAATCTTCATACCCAATATAGAACTCCAACTCATGACCCCAAGATCAAGAGTTGTGTCCTCTATAGACTGAGCCAGTCAGGTGTCCCTACTTTCTTTCACTTTTAAAATGATGAGGTAATGAAATTGTATGAGAAATAAATATTTACTAGGTAATGAAAAATACTGTGGTGGGCTATGACCAACCCCATGGCACAGAATCCTCTTTTAGGCAAACGTGTTGATGCAGTATGGAATAAACATGATATCATTTAGCTCATGCTATTAGGTGGTGATATAAATTATTCTTATTGTAATCAGGTAAACTCTTAAGGGATGGTTCTCTTTTCCCATCCCTTTATCATGGTCTAATAAAGTACAAATTCCAATCAGTTTGGGATTCCACATATCTCTTACCCAGTAGATTCCCAACATTAAGTTGTCTGCTGAGACATAAACGTGGGTCTTGCCTCTAAGAAAAACAAGAAAAGCACCAAGAAACCCTGTTATCTTTCAAAACTTACATAATTGATTTTATTTGGTGGATTGTAGTAAACTACAGTGAAAAGGGACTTCATTAGCATAATTTGAGTGAACATTGTGGATGTCCTCTTCAGAATCCTTGAGATAGATCAAGGAATTCAGTCCTTGTGGAGTTGAAAATCAGTAGAAAAAATTTTGGAATTAAAAAATATCTACTTCCTAGCTCTGTTCAAGATATTCATTCTCTCTAAGATCTTTATCCTCATCTTTATCCTCACTGGGGTCCCCTGAGTGGCCAGGTGGGTTGAACACCCAACTCTTGGTTTTGGTTCAGGTCCTGATCTCAGGGAAGTGAGATCAAGCCTTGTGTCAGGTTCCAGGTTCAGCACAGAGTGTGCTCCAGATTCTCTCTCCCTCTGCCTCTCCCCCACTCTCTCTCATTCTCTCTCTCTCTCCAAAATAAACAAAATCTTAAAAAAAAAATAAGTAATGATAACATTTATTTCATAGAGATGTTGGAAATATGTATAAAATATGTATGTATGTATGAAGAATGATGCAAATAATGTGCAGCCCACTCAAAAGATGTAGTTTATCTAGTATTATGATGTAAATTCTTGAATTGATCTTAGTTACATTATCCATATAAAAATAAGATTCATCAAAATATCGTGAAAACAAAACAGAAGAAATATTGAAATAAGAAAACACAAAGAACCTCTGAGCTTTTAAAGAACCTGATATAATGGATCCAAGGATTGTATGAGTCAGAGAGGTTCTATGCTTGTTGGAGAGATGAGATCTATTTACCAGTCTGAAATGAAGATCAACCAGATTTTACCAAATGACAGCAAATTTTTAGGCATCAAACAAATAATAAACATATTGGAAGCCAAGTGTACAGGTTAGACTGAAATTCTGATTCTCGTGAGACAAATACAAAAGGATTTACAGACAAAAAAAGGGGGACAGTATCTGTAAAACAAGCACCAGTTATGCTAACCTGGAAAAAAAATCTTTATCCAGAAAGGAAGTAAATTTTCCCATAGAAGAAAGTCCAGAAAAAGCTGAATTTGAGAATGACCCAGAAAATACAGTGTGGCAGTAAAAAAACATCTTGAACTAAACAATTACCTGAGTAAGCATATCCAGAGAAATGGCACAGAAGCAGACCTGGATGGAATAGTTATCCCCCGATTTTCCTGCTCATGTATTGAGGTGGTTTAAATAAGAAAAAACAAATAAATAAACAAACAAACAAAACAAAAAACAGGTTTAGTTGTCCTAAGAACCATTCAATTAAAATTTATTTATTGTCAAATTGTAGAAATTATATTAGAAAATCCTTTATTTTACTTCTTGTTTTGTTTTATTTTCCCCTGGCCTGCTAAGTAAGGTCCTTTTGTTCAGTGTTCACACTTAGCAAGGTTAGAAAAATGAATGCTTATTATTGCCTGAACAGTTGTCCAAACTTGGGAATCCCAAAAATAATCACAATATGGGAGCCATACAGAGTACAATAAAAAAAAAAAAAAACTTTAGAGATATTAAATCTGGATGTTCCAGATCTATAAAATTTCCCTGCTTGTAAGATACTATCAAAACTTTATTTTACCATTATTTTAAATATAACCTGTTTTTTGAAAAACACTAAGAAAAATTCATTTCTACACTTAACATGCTAAGTGTATTTGAAATATATTAAATTAAAAAGTGGTAAAGTAAGTTTTCTATAGAGAAGATCGTGTACTTCAGTTGAAACCTGAGCAATTATTTCTAAGTCATGGCAGTTTTTATCATATTCAAGTTTTTCTAATTATGTCTTTGCTCATTCAAATCTTTGACATGCTTTTGAAGAAGTATCCTTTGGAAGCACAATGCGAGAGTTAAAAGATCTGAATTCTTAGTTGCAAGCAGTAAGTTGAATCAGACTAATGCAAGCAGAAAGGGATGTTTTCAAAAAGGATATTGTGTATTTTTAAAAGTATCAAAGTGAGATACCTGGGTGGCTCAGCCAGTTAAGGTCTACCTTGGGCTCGGGTCATGATCCCAAGGTCCTGGGCTCGAGTCCTGCAGTGGGACTCAGAGGGGAGTCTGCTTATCCCTCAGCTATTGCTTCCCTTCTCTCTGATAAGTAAATAAAATCTTTTTTTTTAAAGATTTTGTTTATTTATTTGACAGACAGAGATCACAAGTAGGCAGAGAGGCAGGCAGAGAGAGAGGAGGAAGCAGGCTCCCTGCTGAGCAGAGAGCCCCCCGATGTGGGGCTGGATCCCAGGACTCTGGGATCATGACTTGAGCCAAAGGCAGAGGCTTTAACCCACTGAGCCACCCAGGCGCCCCAGGAAATAAAATATTTTTTAAAAAAGTATCAAACTTTTTTTGTGGGGGGGGCTCCTAAACAATCAGGTCCAAACACAGCAGATTAAGAGGCAGAATTTGCCTAATAACACCGTGCTGACACCATTGAGCACAGATCCAAGCTCATCTGCAGTGTCAATGACAGTTGGCCTGCTTACGACTATTTCTATATGTATTGTGGAACAGGGATGGAGTTGTCAACATCAACATCTGAATAGAGTCTGAGTATATTATTGTTTCTTCGGCGTATTTATCTCAGATTTGTAAATCAGGTTAGTCCATCTCATTGGCAGATAATGGTCATGTATGATAGAGCACAAAGGAAGGTGAGAAGGAGCAGAAAGGAGAAAGCAAGGGTTGGACAGTTTGTTTTCATTAGTGTAATGAAGACAGGACAGTGAAATTATCTGAATATAGTGTGTTTATATGCTGGGCAGCCACGAGTCATGATCTTTGTCCAAAGCATGAGCTATATAACAAGGACTTTGTACACTGGATTTTCAGTCAATAGTAAATGGAAAGGCTTTAACCAAGAAAATAACAGAATTGCATTTTGGAAATAACATGGTAGCAGAGAAGAAACTGGGTTGTATGGCATGAAATCATGAAAACAGTTAGAAACTTATTGCAAAAAGGTTTCCTTCAAGCACATTTTTTAAAAGACATATGTTTTTCTCTTCCCAAATCTTTAAAAAGTGCCTAGTGAATTCATGTTTATAAAGTAGTGCTAATTTGGTCCTCTTTCTTTTTTTAATATATCTTACTTGGCTCCATTTGGTTTTCAAACAAGAAACTTAGACTCTTTCTTTGTTCTTAGAAGTAGAAATGTAACCACAATGTATCTAGACTACTACTTGAGTTCTATATTAATTTCCACAATTAGTTGCCCCCTGCATAATTTTTTTTTAATTTTCAAGTATGTTTAGACTTTTAGAAAAGTTGTAAAAATAATAGAGTGTGACCCTATATACTTTTCACTTGCTTTTCCTAATGTTAACATCTTATATGGAAATAATACAATTTTAGAAACCAATGCATTTAATCTTAATACAAGACTCTCACCTAATCTATAGACTTTATTTGAATTTTGCTAGTTTCCCACAAATATTTTTTTGGCTAGGGGTGGGGGCATCTATGAGCCAAATCAGGATTCCAAGTTGTATTTTGTTGTCATATGTTTAATATCCTTTGGTATGTAATCTATGATTCATCTTTCTTTGTCTTTCATGACCTTCACATTTCTAAAATGTCTAGGCCAGTCATTTCCAGAATGTCCCTCAATTAGCATTTGTATGATGTGCTCTCATGCTTAGATTGAGACTATGCATTTCGACAAGAAAAAATGATGATGTGCCTTTCTCAATGCATTATATCAGAGATAAGTCCTATAGCTTTATCTTATCATTTGTAGTATTAATTTTGCTGATTGCATTTCTAATGTGGTATCTGCCTTGTTCCTCCACTATTAACTTGCTATTTTCCCTTTGCATTTATCTTCCAAAATCCCTCAAATTTTTCTGGCCATTAATACCCCTGTTCCTTTCCCCCAGTTTCCTTATTTATGTATTTTTTTTTTGACAATTTCATTAAGACTTTTAAAGAAAGAGAGGTAAATGTAGGCTCAAATAGCCTTCTGCCAGCATTCATTGGGTGCCTAACATGAACCAGGCATAAAAGTAAATGAGACACGTAAGATCTCAAAATCTATAAGGGACATAACTTCTAATGAAATATAGTGATTACAATGAAGGTTTATGCCTAGGATATTCAAATCTTAGCACGCTTATGAGAAAGGTGTTTTATATACTCAGTGGAGAATAAAGATCTCATTTCACATGTAGGAAATATTCAAATATTTACTGTAATAATTATCTTCCTTTAAATAGCGTATATCAAGAAACTTACTTAGGGATGCCTGGGTGGCTCAGATGGTTAAGCATCTGCCTTCTGCTCAGGTCATGATCCCAGGGTCCTAGGACTGAGCCATGCATCAGGTTCCCTGCTCAGCCAGGATCTTGCTTCTCTCGCTCCCTCTACAGTTTCCCATGCTTGTGTTTTGCTTTCTCTGTCAAGTAAATAAATACAATCTTTGGGAAAAAAAGAAAGAAAGAAAGAAATTTACTTAAAAAGAAATTTATTTATTCAAATACATTTACTGAGTGGTGACCAGTTCCTAGGGTAATAAATCCCATAAATGTATGAAGTAATAAAATATTTTAAAATTGTTACGAATTCTTGCAAGTTGGCATAGATTACTAGTTAGAAGGGGAAAAAAAATCTGAAGTAAATATGTTATCAGCTCTTGTTTATTTTTTAAAGATTTTACTTATTTATTTGAGAGAGAGGGAAAGAGCACAAGCACGGGGAGAGGCACAGGGAGAAGGAGAAGACTCCGTGCTGAGCAGAGAGCCCGAAATGGGGCTGGATAGTGGGACCCTGGAATCATCACCTGAGCCAAAGACAGGGGCTTAACTGACTGAGCCACCCATGTGCCCTACCAGCTTTCATTCAAACGATGAAAACAATAAATGTGCCCCAGTGTAACTTCATTTTAGTTTTTGGGAATGTGTATAAGAGATCGTGTTTGTTTGTGTATGTGTGTGAATTTCCTTTGTATATTCTGGGCATCCTTCTATACTGAAGAAGCTACAAAAGTCTGAGCCCCTTCCCTCCAAAAACAATACCTACTCCTCTAAATTTCTTTTTCTTTTCTTTTCTCTCTCTCTCTTTTTTTTTTTTTTTTTGAGATTTATTTATTTATTTGAGAGAGAGAGAGAGAGTGCATGCATGAGGTGGGGTTTGGGGGTGGGGGAGGGGCAGAGGGAAAGAGAATCTCAAGCAGATTCCACACTGGTGTGGAGCTGGACGAGGGGCTCAACCTCACAACCTTGAGATCATAACCTGAGCAGAGACCAAGAGTCTGACATATTAATGACTGAGTCATCTAGGCATTCTATGTGTGTAATTTCAGTGCACATTTTTGTCTCAAAATTTTTACCTCCAATTATGCACACCTATCAGTCCTTTTATTATCATATTTCTAAAATTTTCACTCAGCTACATGATGTATTTGCAATATTCTATTACATCAGTTGTAAAAAGCCATTTAGAATGTAGGTCAAAAA
>NW_019154133.1:1366367-1367968 GCF_002288905.1 Enhydra lutris kenyoni | reverse complement strand
TTTTTTTTTTTTTTTTTTGTATCTTCAATACACAAATCTTGGTAAACATGAGAACTTTGTGAAAAAAAGACAGGGAATACAAGATGAAGGAAGGAAAAATGAATAAACTCCTGTTTACTTCATCTCTTTTATTTATCTTTTTTTTCATCTCTTTTATTAATGGTCTTTTTAAAGACTTTTTATTTATTTATTTGACAGAGAGAGAAATCACAAGTAGGCACAAGTAGGCAGAGAGGCAGGCAGAGAGAGAGGGAGAAGCAGGACCCCTGCTGAGCAGAGAGCCTGATATGGGGCTTGATCCCAGGACCCTGGGATCATGACCTGAGCTGAAGGCAGAGGCTTAACTCACTGAACCACGCAGGCCTCCCATTAATGGTCTTTTATTTAATGAACTTGACTTCTCCTTAATGATTAATTTTATATTTAAATTCCTTTAAAATAGTCAAATTAAATTTGAAAATTAATGTTTGTAAATATGGTCTATAAAGGAAACCATAGTACTTATAAGACCAAAAATAAATATTAACTTGAATAATCACAGGAAAGGTAAAATAATCACAGTCAAGGTAAAAGGTATGAAAGCCCAAAGAAGAAGTTGATGATTTAAAGACAGAGAAATGTCAGTGGCACTGCTGATGGTGAAAACTATATGTATTGATATTAGCATGAGGTCATTTTAATCCGCATAATTTCCAGTCAGTATCTGGAAATTCAAAAATCTCAGAAGTTTTTGAGGAAATAATCCCCAGTGTAATATATATTTGAATTAACTTCAATAGGTTATATAAACATCTAAAAATCCTGGAAGTATCTTCTTCATTCAGTTTTCTGTTTGGAGAAATAAAAGTAAAAAATATATAGCATAGTGTTTTCAAATGTTCTTTTTAAAGTATATCATGATGTGGTAAAGTTTATTTTCCTAATTTAGAAGAAAATTACACAATTACATCTGCAATCCCATAATAATCTTGGGATAACTGGTCCATCAACTTAGTCATTTACATAGGGCATACAGAAATTCATTACTTTTAAGATGTAGTTGCAATGAACAAACAAGCAAGGTACAAGACCTTTACTGAAAAAATTTTAATGAGATTTTTTAAACTGTAAAATGAAGATGTGAAAATCTGATGTGTTTTGGGAAATGCTATTAAATACCATTTAGGGTTTCAGATGTCTTAAATTACAGACCAATTACTTTTCACATTATTTTTTATCTTTTAACTTCTTAATCTTCTTGGTGAGATATTCTTTAACATCTCATGACTGAAACAAACAAAAGAGAAAAAAACCCTCTCGTTCCGGCAGTCACTGTGGTCTGTTGAAATTAATAAAGTTCCACTGTAAGCTTTAAATATAAACAAACATAGTCCCTTTCTTTATGAAATAGAATTAACTGGAAAAAATAAAGACCAGATGTTTCAAAGAAAAAGTAATACCCCATGTAATAAGTGTGATTTCCATTCTGACATAGTATGTCATTTTGAGTAACACTAGAACAAGAGAAAATTATATTTTAAGGTCAGTCTTTGAAAATGCTAACCAGGGGCGCCTGGGTGGCTCAGTGGGTTAAGCCGCTGCCTTCAGCTCGGGTCATGATC
>NW_019154133.1:1306983-1366267 GCF_002288905.1 Enhydra lutris kenyoni | reverse complement strand
AAAAAAAAAAAGAAAAAGAAAAAGAAAATGCTAACCATAATTATTTAATTTCAGGGCATATTCTCTTTTTGGAAAGTGGATAGCACATTTAATTAGATTTAAACTCTTTTTTTTAACATTGTTACTTGAATGTAACAGAAATTATAGCAATTTAGACACCACTTTCAACCTCTTACAAAGAACTAATGTGGAAGTCCTAGCCACAGCTATCAGACAACAAAAAGAAATAAAAGTCCTCCAAATCAGCTAGGAAAAAGTGAAATGCTCACTCTCTGCAGATGACATGATAGACTATGTAGAAAACCTGAAAGACTCCACCAAAAAATTGCTAGAACTGACAAATGGCTTCAGTAAAATCACAGGATACAGAAAACTGTTGCATTTCTATATAACAGTAAGGATGCAGCAAGAAAATAAAGAATCAATAATCAATCCCATTTACAATTTCACCAAAAACAATAAGACACCTTAGGAATAAACCTAACCAGAAAGGTGAAAGATCTGTACTCCAAAAACTAGAAAACACTGGTGAAATATATTGAACAGGACACAAAGAAATGGAAAGATATTTTATGCTCATGGATTGGAAGAACAAATATTGTTAAAATATGCATAGTACCCAAAGGAATCTATACAATAAATGCAATCCCTATCAAAATACCACTGGCATTTTTCACAGAGTTAGAACAAACAATCGTAAAATTTATGTGGAACCATAACCCCTGAATAGGCAAAGCAATCTTGAAAAAGAAAAGCAAAGCAAAGCTGGAGGCATCACAATTCTGGACTTCAAGTTATATTACAAAGCTGTAATGATCAAGACAGTACGGTAGGAGCACAAGAACAGACAGAGAGATCAAATAGATCAGAAGAGAAAACCCAGAAATGAACCCACAACTATGTGGTCATTTCATCTTCAACAAAGCAGGGGAGACTATTCAAGGGGAAAAAAACAGTATGGTGTTAAGAAAACTGGACAGTAACATACAAAAGAATGAGTCTGGACCACTTTCTTAACGTCATATGCAATTCATAAAAGACCTAAATGTGAGACAGGAAACCATTAAAATCCTAGAGAAGAACATACTGGCCATAGCAATTTCTTAATAAAGACATCTCCAGAGACAAGGGAGACAAAAGCAAAAATGAATTATTGACACCTCATCAAAACAAAAATCTGCACAGCAAAGGAAACCAGGAAACCAGCAACAAAATTAAAAGGTAACATATGGAATGGGAGAACATATTTGCAAATGACATACCCAATAAAGGGTTAGTGTCCCTTTAAATCTTAAATCCCTTTAAATTGAATTTAAATTAAATTTTAAATTAAAAAATATAAAAACAATATTTAAAAAAAAAACTTATCAAACTCAATACTCAGAAACCAAATAATCCAGCTAAAAAATGGGCAGAAGACATGAATAAACATTTTTACAAAGAAGACATCTAGATGGCCAACAGACACATGAGAAGATGCTCAACATCACTTATTATCAAGGAAATATAAATCAAAACTATAATGTGATATCACCTCACACCTGTCAGAATGTTTAAAATCAACAACACAAGAAACAGCTATTGACGAGGATACAGAGAAAGGGGAACCCTCTTGCACAGTTAGTGGGAATGCAAACTGGTATAGCCACTCTGGAAATGGTATGAAGTTTCCTACAAGAGTTAAAAATATGACTACCCTATGATCCAGCAATTGCATCACTAGGAGTTTACTCAAAGAATACAAAAATACTAACTTAAAGGAATACATGTACCCCAATGTTTCTAGCAGCATTAGCAACAATAGGCAAATTATGAAAACAGCCCAAATGTCCATTGACTGAAGAATGGATAAAGAAATTGTGTTATATAAATACAATGGAATATTACCCAACCATAAAAAAGAATGAAATCTTGCCATTTGCAATGATATGAAATGGAACTGGACCATATTATGCTAAGCGAAATAAGTCAGAGAAAGACAGATATCATATGATTTTACTCATATGTGGAATTTAAGAAACAAAACAAAGGAGCATAGGGAAAAAAGAAAGGCAAACTAAGAGAAAACTTTTTTTTTTTTAAGATTTTATTTATTTACTTGTCAGAGAGAGAGTGAGCACAAGCACAGGGAGCAGTAGCTGAGGGAGATCTAGGCTCTCCACTGAGCAGGGAGCCCGACTCAGGACTCTGGGATCATGACCTGAGCTGAAGGCAGATGCTTAACTGACTGAACTACCTGGGCATCCCTAAGAAACGAACTCTTAACTCCAGAGAACAAACTGATATTTGCCAGAGGTGAGGTTGGTGGGGGATGGGTTAAATAGTTAATCGTGATTAAGGATTAAGGAGGGCACATGTTGTAACGCTGTTAACTAACTGGAATTTAAATAAAAAGAAAGAACTATTGCACTTTTTTCGTTATATTCATCCAATATAGTAAAGTAAAATTTCATTTCTCTTTAGGCTTCATTTCTGTTTTCAGTTTCATTTTAATATTTTTAATATTTCTCACAGAATAATAAAATAATTCTGATTTGGATGATAAATTATACGGTCAATCTTATTTTTAAAATATACTCATCTTGGCTTCAGTGTTTTCAATAATATGCCATAAAACACATTTGTCTTCAATGCATTTTATAAAATTCCTTAAAATAAATATTAATAAACCTATTTAAATTGAAAATCCGCATTGGAGTTTTCCTAATTGTATAAGGGTGGTTTGTCAGCAAGGATTGTCTTTGCACATTTATTTATATGGTGGGCATTTTTTCATAAGCAAAATGGGCTAAATATGCCTTTCTAAATATATGCTAAAAAAGTTTTAATACATTTATGTAAAAATTTGTAGGAACAAATGTGTGTTGAAATTAATCATATTTCAGTGTTTCAAAATTGTTTTTCATTTATTAGGTTAAACAGGGTAAAATAGAGAAATATTAACAGGTAGATAATTATAGCCGTTAGAAAAGTTGCAGTGGATCCTGTGATATGCTTTCCAGGAACTGAGACACTAAATGACTCCATTAATACATCCTTTGGCAGTTCTCCAGTCTTCAGTGTTCAAGTCAAAATGGCTTAAGTCAAGTTAGATGTGGATATTATTTAGAAAATGTCCTCTTCTTCTTGAAGTCTTTCCATATAGTCTCTTTCTGTGACTCTTAAGACCCTTAGAGTGGTAATGCTGAAAGAACTGAGACTAGTGATATAGTTCTAAGAGAAAAAATGTCAACTTTCAGGTTGGATTTTAACCCACACAGGCAAAGAAGTGTATGATGCTGCATATCTCAGTTAACTAGGGTGAATTTGGAAATATGTGCTACATTTTATCATCCCATCAATGTCAGTCATCATACCTAGTAGAAAAATGAGGCCCAATGTGAGGAATCTGAAATGTGAAATCTTGTTAATTCAGCAGTTCCTAATGGCTACATCCAGGTTTTGTTCATACTAACAAGTACCTAAAGTGGAATGGAAATAAATATTTTCTGGATTGAAGAGTTTGATCATTTTAAAGTCACCTTCAAATGAATCACCAGCAGAAATATTGAAACCAGTGCTAATAAAAGAATATGGTATTGGGGTTAATGTAGAGCATGAACTCAGCCATAATACCTTGCTTGCTAAAATGTTAACCCAGAGGCTGCTGTGGCTGAAGGGAGGTTTTGAAGAAGGGCATGGGCCTTGAAATGCTGAGGCCTGCGTGACCACTAGGCCATTGGAATACCTCGGGGAGTTGCCTTCCTGAAGTTTTCTTAGCCCTGATAGCCACCCTGTGATCTAAGATGTATGCATGGTCCCTTAGGCTATGTTTTAGAGAATGCAAAGAACACGCAGATTAGCATATAGTATCTTTCCTGTAAACAGATCCTCCCAGTTTCAGTAAGACCCATTGTCACACATCAAGTGCTTGAGAAACAGTGATAAGGATTTGTGATTATCCTGAAGGACCAATAAAAGTGGAAGTAAATAAGAGCAAAGGGTCTTCATCTCTGAGCGTTAACCCCCTTGCCTTCTCCTCTCTTTCACAGCAAAGTTGGGAGGAATCTTTCATCCCTCAGTACAGGGATTGCTGGCCATTCCTGGCAGGCGGTGACCGGGCATGATTTTATAAGGACACTGGTGTGAGACTGAAAGTCTGCTATCTCCAGAAAACCAGTTCCTATGCTTTGCCTTTATCAAGTCTTTGACGACCCTTAATCCCATATAAGCATGTGTTTTAAATCTTTCTAAGGTTCTAACAAATGTCCCCAAGATTTAAATCATGAAAAAATTCTCATTGACTAATTAGGCTTTTTTGTTTAGTATGTTGCCTTGTGGTGTAAGGTCATCAACACTCAATATTCTGGCCATTGCAGGGTTTCATGTGTCACAGAAATAACTGAGTTTCCTTGTCAATAGCATCATAAAAAAATTCCCATATTAGATCATTAACAATGTCCATTTTTGGATTTGCATCATTTATAATTGTTCTTATTCTCTTACAAATTGAGCTTCATCTTCAAAGAAATTCATATATAGGATTTAGGACAAATACAGATTTTTGTTATCTTTAAAAACCTAAAAAACTGAAACGGCTAAAAACTTCCAGAACTAACTAAATCTGCATTCAAATTCAACAAGAATTAGTAATGTGGGACTAAATGAGCTAAAAGATGACTAGTTTTGTGACTTTTATTTAAAACATTGTTGATTCTCTAATGTTTGATCTTCCAGATTAAGAAAACATTCCCTTAAGATATGAATGATTTACAGAAACGCAATAAAATATTTGTAAACAAAAGCATCTAGGTAAAGCAGTACTTGGGGCCCCTCAGCGTTTGCTGTGGCCTATTGACTACGATGATTTATGTGAAAAACGAGCTGCTCAATCACTTAGCGGGAGTTCTACAGTCGCTAATATGCTTCAGGGGAGAGGTCCATACTAACTGTAGGGCAACGAGTTCTTATGGACCCTCAGTTCTTGAACAATGCTCTCTTCATGCAAAATGAACTTGGGAATGGATTCCTGATCAGGGCACTCCTAAAGGCTCTTTGCCTCCATTAAGCAGAGCCCCCAAGAACACTTTGTGGAATTTGTCAATAAATTACAGCAAGCTATTCCGAGAAAATCAGTCATAATAAAGCTATTACTGAGAAATCACCTTCTTCCCTTAAATGCATGATACAAAAACAAAAAGGGGGAAATATGGGTCCTGTAGCACAATTACAGAAACCATTGATTAACTCTTCTTAATTTAAATTCTGATTTTGAAAATCCTGCCAAAGAAAAGCATTTTAAACCACACTCCCCACCAAAAACACGAGCCCAAGTACTCTGGAAGGACCCAAACATGGGCATTTGGCAGGGACCAGTAGAACTCCTAGCATGGCAGCGAGAAACGTTAAAACATTACCATGACCCGGCACAGCCAGAATCCAGTCCCTCCAAGGAGGCAGCTGAATCTAGAAGAAAAATAATCACCCATCATGTGCCTCGCCAGTACCCACAAGGCCAAATTCATGACTTGGGGAGATCTCAAGAAGGTGACAGAGAAAGCTGAGGAGATTCTACAACAGACGAGCAAGCCCTCTATTCTTGAAAATGTGTTCTTGGCTATGGTGTCTACACTTAACTCCAGTTCTACCATGGCATGTATTCCTGTCTTTCTACTCCTGCCTCATGTTCTTTTATTGGGCCTATATATTCCCCCTCTGGAAGCCTGTTACTTGAGCAGATACCTTTTTCCCTATTTTCAACCATGCCACTATCCCTGCTAAGCTTACCAGAGGTTGGGAAGAATCCAAATCCATTAGCTTTCTGAATCAGGCATTATCTCACATCAGCCCACCCAAGCGCTTGTTGGATCTACTCATTGCCTTGGGTCTACTCATTGCCAACATTATCACAGCTATCTCAATTATTCCTGCTACGACCATGGCAGCTGCCTCTCTTTCTCACGTGGTTCAGACTGCTGCCTTTGTGGATCAGCTGGCTCTTAATACCACAAGGGAATTTCAACTTCAACAAACTATCAATCAAAAAAATATCAGTACGATGGGGCGCCTGGGTAGCTCAGCAGGTTAAATCCTCTGCCTTCAGCTTAGATCATGATCCCAGGGTCCTGGGATTGAGCCCCGCATCGGGCTCTTTGGTCAGTGGGGAGTCTGCTTCCTCCTCTCTCTCTGCCTGCCTCTCTGCCTACTTGTGATCTCTGTCTGTCAAATAAATAAATAAAATCTTAAAAAAAAAATCAGGACATCTTCAACTAATGGAAGCTGCTGTTGAATATCTTGGGGAAAAACAAGAAGCCTTAGCCTATTGGCAAGGCCTCTTGTGTGACTGGGCAGACAGATCCATCTGTGTTACCCCCATGCCTTGGAACCAGACCACACGTGACAGGGAAAAGATAAAGAAACAAATGCATGGATCACTCCATGATAATTTAACTTCTTATGTTCAGCAGCTAAAGGATCAGATGCTCAACTCATTGGCGGTAGAGGAGAATCATAAGCTTTATAGAGAAGTTTGGCAATCTCTTTGCAACAATCTACAGTGGCTTATCCCAGCCACATGGTTCTCTTCCACAAAATGGGGATTCTTAGGGGCTGCTATTACAATAATTAGTTTTTCTTCTCATCATAGTCTGCAAAATTGGAATAACAGCCCTATCCACTGCCAGAGATGTGAAGCATATCTACACAGCACAGCTTTCTCAAAAACTACTTGCTGCCCCTTTAAAGAAACAAAAAGGGAGAGATATTGGGGTTAATGTAGAGCATGAACTCAACCATAATACTGGGCTTGCTAAAATGTAACAGAGCCCGCTGAGGGCAGGGAAGATTTCAGAGAAGGACACAGGCCTTTGGAATTCGAGGACCTGCCCTTGGAATGGGGCAGAGAGTTGCCTTCAGGAAGTTTTCTCAGCACAAACAGCTGTCCTGTAATCTAAGAGTTGTTTGCATTGTCCCTTAGGCTATGTTTAGCAGAACTCATAAACCATGCAGATTAGCATGTCTTATGTTTCCTCTAAACAGATCCTCCCAGTTTCAGTAAAATCCCTTGTCACACATCACACAAGTGAAAAACAGAGATAAGGATTTGTGATTATCCTGAAGGACCAATAAAAGCAGGAGCAAAGAAAAGCAAAGGGTCTTTGTCTCTGAGCGTTGTTGACCCCCTTTCCTTCTCTTTCACAGCAAAGTTGGGAGTTATATCTTTCATCCCTTGGTACAGGGATTGTTGGCCATTCCCAGCGATATGGGACATAAATAAAATTGCCCTAGCACAAAGGTACACACAACAAAAACATCTCTTCAGGACTAAAACATAAAACTGAATTAAATTTCAATTGGAAAAACGGAGAAACAGTAATTTATAAATGGCATTAACATTAGGATATCATTATAAGCACATTTTATTATACTATATATTTTCATATAAAACACAATTTAAACTTTAATATTGTGACTTTGATTATGATAAATTCCAAGTTTTCTCATTAATAAGTTAAATCTTTTACAGGTTTTCATTTTGTGTCTATATGAGGATCATATTTTAAATTTGAGGTATTGGATGTTACTAAACTTATTGTGGGGGTCATTTCACTATATATATGTATCAAATCATTATGCTGTACACAGGAAACATACAATGTTCTACGTCAATTATATCTTCATTGAACTAGAAAAAATGGATCTTTTACCTGTTTGGGAGGTCTTCCACCAAGATACTGAAAGAATTAAACTCTGAGAGATGAGTAGACTCACTGAATAGGAGCAGTTGAATACTAGCACTATCACTTCTTGGTTCCCAGTGGTAAATGCCAAGTGGTACTAGAACCCATTTTTGTTTCTTTTGTTTTCTAATTTAAATTTTTCCTTTCTATAATGTGTTTTGATTTTAGTTTTGGGATTTTTCTTTTTGTTACTTAATTTGGGTAGGTCATTCCACATTGGTAGCAGCAACAACTGAAGTCTGATTTTATACTCTGAATATTTGTTAAATGTAAGATTCATAGAGATCTATTCTCTGTTGGATGAAAGGTAATGAAGTGTCTGCTCTGTTGGTCTCTTTGTTTATTTTTCCACTCAAGCTTAAATCAGTTAAGAATCCTATGCACACTGGGATATAAGGTCCAATGAATATTTTTGTGTTGCTGTATTTACATTTGACCCATGATGGAAATTACGGAATTGAAGCTCTAATATCTCTCTTTCGTCTATGTGTCTATAATTCAAAGAAGGCATTTGTCTTTCATTGAATGAATGTGTAATGTTTTTGTTCTTCCAGGGGTTATTAATAACTTAGATGACAAGGCTTTTAAATTAAAAAGAGTTGGTTTGGATAATTGTTTGTATAATATAATAATTATATAATATAATAATTGTTTATATAAATTAAATATCCTAAAATTCCAGAAATATAAGAAAATTTAATCTCTAAAACATAAGTGTGCTTTAAATGTACTTTAACTTCTATAAGATGTAATTTAGAGATATATTATGAATCTAGGTTCACATAAATTAAACTTTGGCAGACAAGGCTAATTTAATTACAGTTTAATAAAAACAGCTCAAAAATAAGCTATATCTACTCTGATTTATCAGGTATAATACCAATCTATTTAAATATGCTTTTCTTAAACATATACAGGTTCAGTGGTTAAAAAAGTATCAATCACATTACTAACTTTTAATACTATGAAGAAAGCAAATTTATTTTTAACTAAATTGAATAAATATTTTCATTTGTTTTTTAATCTCAGCATTGATTATGTTTTGTAATATGTTAGCTTAAAGACAATTTTCAGAATCTTTAGATAACTTGAAACCTTGGCCTAATCTTAAGTTAACTAAGTAAACTAATCATTGAAAGGTGCCTGGGTGGCTCATTGGGTCAGTGTTTGCCT
Organism: Enhydra lutris kenyoni; assembly: GCF_002288905.1. Classification (NCBI taxonomy): domain Eukaryota; kingdom Metazoa; phylum Chordata; class Mammalia; order Carnivora; family Mustelidae; genus Enhydra; species Enhydra lutris. Next base: position 1,357,376 of record NW_019154133.1, on the reverse strand, counting down.
GCAGCTCAGGTTATGATCCTTGAGTGCTGGGATCAAGCCCCTCATCAGGCTCTCTGCTCAGCGAGGAGTCTGCTCTCCTGCTCCCTCCGCTCCTCCCCTGCTTGTGTTTGCTTGCTCTCTCCAGCTCACTTTCTCTCTCAAATAAATAATCTTTAAACTAATCACTGGATACTGAGAATATTTTTAAGTAACATAGACTATTGAAACACTGATTACCAAGCATAGTTCTATGATTTTGCGTCTTATTTTTGCATACTACAAAGGAGACTAGATCTTTGAGTTATGACAATGAACATGTTTGTTTTTGCCATTTTGAGGTTTGTAGGTGCAGAAAGTAATGTTATAAGTTCCATGAGTCTGCTACCTGGTGTATGACAGTTTTCAGATTTCCCTCCAACCTCCTTGTCCACCCATACCTAAGAGGTTTCTTTTCTTGGGATATGGAAGTTTCAGTGGTAAAATCTCAGGCAAATCAGGATGAGTTAGTTGCCCTACTGATAGTAAATTACCTTGTTAAAAGGTATAATAGATATAAGTGGTTAAGTCTATACTTGGTATTGATGGGGTCCGTGATCAAAGGAGCGAGACTGATACAATGCAAAGGTCAAGCAAAGCTTTATTTCACGCCAGCACCGATAATCAAACCGACCGGCCGGGGCCATCTCTTATGGAGAGAGCAACGACCCCCAACCTCACAGACTAGCTTTTATAGAGCAAAGGCCATGTGGTTGAGCCTGGCCAATGAAATTGTAATACACAGAGAAAGTTGCATAGTCATGCCAGGTCACACATGGGTGGCCAATTGATTTACAATTTACCCTACAGTAGCTGTTTGAACTAGCCTATCACTCTGGTCAGAATTGGTGCCCTAGTTTGTTGCCCAAAAGGCGGGGTTTACATTCTTTGGTGGTTAGGGAGATAGTATGTGTGCTTTACTGATTGGATGTCTCCACCTGGCCTGACTCCTCCTTGCATTCCGGGCTCTGTTATCTCCACCTGACCTGACCCGTCCTTGTATTTGGGCTCTGTTATCAGGGACTGGTCGACCATATTTTACTGGTTTTCCAGACTTGCTTTTAAGTAAGTTCCCCTGGCGGGGGGCAGGGTCAGTTTAAGTTTTACTGCATAAACAACAAAATGGCTGTTTAATCGAGATGGAGTCGCTCTGGCTAAGTAAGCCCCTACAGGTATAGTGAAAAAGAAATTAAAAAAAAGAAAGAAATAGAACTGTGTATGTTGTTTGCTTTCTGTTTTTTTGTTTTTTGTTTTGTTTTTAGATTTTATTTATTTATTTGACAGAGAGACACAGCAAGAGAGGGAACACAGGCACGGGGAGTGGAAGAGGGAGAAGCAGGCTTCCCACTGAGCAGGGAACCCGACATAGGGCTTGATCCCAGCACCCTGAGATCATGAACTGAGCTGAAGGCAGATGCTTAATGACTGAGCCACTCAGGCAACCCTGCTTTCTGGTTTTAAAAGAAAAAATGTGTATATGTGTGTGTGTGTTTGTGTGTGTGTGTGTGTATACACATTTTGTCTTCAGATCCCTGCACATTGCTAGAAGTTTTTGACAACCTTCTTCCCTAATTTTTTTTTTTTTTTTTTGGTCTTGGTGGGAAAAATAATCATTATTTACCATGTTGAAACTGAAACAGAATTCTAAAATTTTTACCTACAGAGTTTTATAAAAACACTTATGTTCAGTGTTACTAACTCTCTTTACTTAATATTATAATTATATTTTTGGTGTGTACTTAGAATATCATTTGTTAGAATGTTTATATAATGTCTCAAGATTATTTTATGTTATACATCAAATTTTTCCTCAAAAAATTATATTCTTCCTTTTTTATAAATCTGATTAAATACTCACTCTGATCTCTGAAATGAGACTTACTATAATTAGATAATTTTTTTCCTAAAATGCTTCTTGAAACAGCATTAGCATTTTTAGTATACCATAGAAACCTCATTTTTTTGGTCAATTTCTCTTGTCTTGTCATGACCCTCTTCAGAACTTTTACATTTGAAATTACCTCAGATAAATTCATCACAGCTCTCTTAAGTCTCTGTCACCTAGAGATAGGATTTGTTTTCCTCTCTTGCCTCTGTAAAGATTCTGCAATCAACCATTGGCCTGGGTTTGTGTCTTAAGGAAAGAACACAGTCTCATAGCCCTGTGGAAAGTGCTGGGTACGTCAAGATATCGACACTTCAAAGAATAATTCTTGGGATAAGGTATGGTGATGGTATCACCCAGAAAACTTTCAGACTGTTCAAGAGGACATGTGCAGGATTTCCCAGAACTTTTTATTCAAGAAGTAGACAACTTCATTGATTGAACTGATAGGAGATGATCATATTATTTGGTACATTGTGGATGTTACTTTAATGTTTTATTTTCCGAATATGTTAGGAAGTCCTTTGCTTCCTGTGCTATTAGGAAATCATAACAACTTAGTAGAATCAGTTTTCTAAATTGAAGTGAAACATCTTTAAATGATATCTTATTCTAACTTACCTCTTTTCCCAAATCAGAAAAATCTACTTAAGTCTCTTTATATGCAGATACTTTTTTTGCAGAGATTCTTACAGAGTCTGTCCTTTTTTATCAGAATATAATGGCAAAAATTAATTATGCAACCAAGGCTTTGCCTGTAATATATTTGAGAATGATGCCCATTTAATCAGGATAAACTAAGGAACTAAGTTCTACTATATGGAGCCAATACTTATACACCCTCTCTGAAAAACTAGCATGGCTTGCAAAGTCCCAGTTTTATAAGTGATGGGGAAGGTTACTTTCCACCTGGCAAGGAACCTCCGAGTATTTCAGGGACCTTGAGAAGAAAGGAACTTTCCTAAATTTATAGGTATCACAGAAAAAATCTGGTAGAGAGATTTTCTTGGACGTGGCTTCCTAGAATCAAGAGAGCAAATAATGGAACCTTTTCTAAGTCCAGTCTGTTATAGTCAAGTCCTTACAAAAACTACTAGCAAAGCAAACCTAAGAAGACTAGTAAAAAAAAATCTAGTAAAATCTAGTAAAAAAAAAAAAAAATCTAGTAAAAAAATCTAGTAAAAAAAAAATATTCTGGCTGCAGAATAAGACTAGCTTTAGATTGTGATCAAAATTGATCTTTCAGGGGCGCCTGAGTGGCTCAGTGGGTTAAAGCCTCTGCCTTTGCTTCAGGTCATGATCCCAAGGTCCTGGGATCGAGCCCCAGGTCATTGTCAACAGGCTCTCTGCTCAGCAGGGAGCCTGCTTCCCCCCCACCCCACCACCACCCCGTCTGCCTGTCTGCCTATTTGTGATCTCTGTCTGTCAAATAAATAAATAAAATCTTTAAAAAAATTGATCTTTCATTGAAATAATTTTTAATTACAAAAGGAGATTATAACAAAAATTGAAACAAACAAAAAAAAACTATATATTTTTATCAGAAAGCTGCATTGTTTAGAATACACCCTTTTTGGTGATTCTGTCCTTTTTGTATGGGTGGGCTATTTTACAAATCTTGATGGTGTAGAAAACTTACAGCAGTGTAATATAATTCTCATCTATGGACATGCAAATCAATTATTTCTGATGGATGTTCAATTGACTTCTTGCATGGAGAAAACCAGTTTTATGTCTATTTATATGGAATTTCAACTTTTCTTTGGTACACACGAATCTCTGCTTCCTTACTTCCCCTTTGAACGGATTATTTCACCTACCTATTTTCCCTATGAAATTGAGTTAAATAAAATCTTTAACACATGAATAAAAATGTATGAAGTAATTTTATATTTCCTTGTACAAATTAGAAACTAAAATTGATAAACATTGAAATGACTCAGACTTCAAATACCTTATTCTTCTTAGCATAGCAGAAATGCCTCACATTTCAGTGAGCTTAATTGCCATAGACATCTTTTTTAATAACTTTAAATCAGATCTAATATCTTATCAAGTTTACACTTTTCTTTTTTTTTTTTTAAAGATTTTATTTATTTTATTTGACAGATAGAGATCACAGGTAGGCAGAGAGGCAGGCAGAGATAGAGAGAGAGAGGAGGAAGCAGGCTCCCTGCCGAGCAGAGAGCCTGATGCGGGGCTCGATCCCAGGACCCTGGGATCATGACCTGAGCCGAAGGCAGAGGCTTTAATCCACTGAGCCACCCAGGCGCCCCAAGTTTACACTTTTCAACCATTCTGTTCTGAAGTGTATATCACCGTTTACCGCCGTTGCACATTTGCCTTCCTGGGTCTGTTCGCTGTCAAGAGTTCTCTGGTGATGGAGTTTAAGCCTCTGCAGGCAAGGCTTTATTGATGGTAAGAATCAGCCAGAGATTTCTTCATTAAGGATCGTCCCCCTATCAGACTCTAAGACATTCTTTATCAAGTTCTAAGAAGGAATTGAACTTCATCCACGTGAGACCACTCCATTGGCAAGAGCATGAAGCTTGACAGCGCCTGGTACATTTAAGGGGATTGTGTTCCTGAGGACTAACTAGGATTTATGTGGGAGGGAGGCAGAAGATTAGTTGAAAAGTAGATTATAAAATGTATGCAAAGTTTTTCTTGTCTTCCAGAATCAAAATATATCTTCCTGTTTTAATGGTTATCTTGATATTCACCTTTCATTATAATTTAAAATGCCAGAAGCCTTTAGCTAAAGTAATAGAGTGTTTTTGGCAATAGACAGCTGATTTTCAAATCACTTAATGGAATATAAATTCTGTAAGGTTCTTTCTTTTCTTATTTTACTGAATTAAAATTCTAGGTTTTTTAGACTAGCAAACTTTCCTCTGTTTGCAATAAAATTCCCTTCTACTTTCCATATACATAAATGCTAAATAAGCTTATTTACTTCCAGACTTTGTGGCTATTACTATATCTCTAAATATAGCTTGTTCATAGAGCACTTTTCAAATCTAAATTTAATCTGAAAGTGATGAGTAAGATTTCACAAGATGTTCTGAATAACTGTACCTCAGCTGGACCTAATGCCATTTTACTACTTTGCATTGTTTTTAGTGCATATTCTAAATGAGTCATTTCTTGAGCTTCTGCTCAATAATTTCTAAAAGAGTTCAATTAAATTATGCACAATTTAAGTTCTTAGTATTCCAATTACTTTTTCCTTAGCAGTTTTAAATTTCATAACATCTATAGAGAAAAAGATTGAATTAATCTGTATTTTACACAGAAAAGTTGAATTTTCTGTCTTTATGTTGCTCATGTAGTTTGTTTAATTCTATTTTTGGCCAGGGAAGCACTTTGGTGTCATCAGAAAATAACAACAGCCCAAGAAAGCATCTATCAATTTGCAAATTGTCAAGGCATCCTGGTCACTGGAGTGTGAAGGTTGGTGGAAGGAGGAAGCATGATTGCTGGTTACAGTTGTGTTCAACACTATTTTAATATTGAGAATCACAGCTGAAATACAAGTTAGTTAACTTACTGAACTTAACTCTAGCCTTTGGGTTCAGTATTGGAGATAGAGTTCTTAAGTGCTTACATTGATTCTTTGGTTTTAATTAGACTTGGGACCATTTTCTAGGTTCTCTGAATAAGAAGTGGTGGTCTGAGTCAAAGCTGATATGGTTGATGTATTTTCCTCATAATTATCTATGAGCTAATATCAGAGCCTTTGTTATTTTATTTAACTATTAAGCAGAGCTATGAAATAATAATGAGTTTTCTTTGTCTTAAAATGCATGATGCTTGCTTTTCACTTAAAAATAAATTTGTTCACTGTAATTTTATTCATCCAAGATGGTAGGTATAGGCCATTAAGAAAGAAATTAAGAAATACCCATGTACCAAGAATTAATGGCTGAATGATAGTATCTTCTTCCTTTCTTTCTCTCTTTTTGATGCAAGGTGAGAAAAAAAGGAAGTTGGTAAGAGTGAGTATCTTTTATAAACTTTGTTTTGAAAATATTTGCAATGACTTTTGACACCAACTACCAGAATCAGACCAAATTTCATAGTCCTTCACTGGAGGACTACCCTCACTTCGCACACCAGCCACGAGCTGTGAGTTCCTAGGACCATCCTCGCTTCACACAAACTGGCCCCAAATTTGGGGGTTTCCACTACCTTCTCTTCTTTGTTCATTCACAGGACAGTATATATAAGACAGAAAACCACTATGGTTATGATTACCATTTTCCTATAGAAAGAAGATATGAATTAGAACCAGCCAAAAAAAGTGATGGACATGAAAAGGTCTGGGAGGTTTCCAAATGTAACAGTTTCCCTTGTCCTCTCTCTGTGGAATGAGGATATACAATCATCCTGGCATATAGATGTATGACAATAAGCAAAGGATTCCCAAGTAGTGAAACTCACCCAAGTTGCAATGTTCAGAGTTTTTATTGGAGCTTGATTACACAGGCATTCTTAATGGAATCATTGGCCCCATAGTTGATTTCAAACTCCAGTGCCTTCTCTCCCCAGAGGTCAAGCTGATATCACCTGACTCAAAGCCCCAACCCCTGATCACATGGTTGGTCTCTCTAGCATGACCAACCCCCATCCTGAATTATCTTGGTGGCATAAGATACCAAGGGACCCACCATGAATCACCTTGCTAGTATATACCACTAAGAATAAGAAAGTTTCTCCTGTCACTCAGGAAATTCCAAGGATCTGGAGGCTACCTCCCAGGAACAAGGAACAAAGACTAGCCAGATTCATTATTACACAGGGATATCTGATTGAGCTAAGCAAGAGAAAATAATAATGCAGTTTTATGAGACCTTAAGCTTATTGACATCAGTATAATGTCTCAAGTCTTTAAGACATAACAAGGTTTGTTTCATTTATGTGATTCCAAAATTACAGTGGCCACAACCTCTAAATAGAAGTTTTGGTATGAGAACAAGCAACATCTTCTGCTTCTCTCTCTTACATGTTATATAATCATCTAAAGGAAAAAAATATATACACAACAAATAACACTTAATGTGTTTTTTGGCAACGGGTTCACTATTAGAGGAACCTATAGCTTTTCCTTTTGGCCATACCTACAAATATTGTTCTAAAGGTAAAATCAACGTGACTGCAAGCCAACTACAACTTCTCCCCAGAACCAGGCTTGGATTGAGTTTCTGTTGTTCCTAGAAAGATGTTCAGATACCATTCTACAAAGTCAGCATCATAACATATTTTTTCCTGATGAATAATTTTTATTGTATTTTTATGCACATTGGATAATAACTCTCTTGATTGAAATGATTTTCCTGCTTCTCCTGTGGAAAAGCTGTTTTCTTAAAATCGAAAATATTTTCCATATTTCTCTCCACTAATTTGGGACCCTGCTCCTTTACCTTCATCCTATGGCATTTCTCAGATGACTCTCAGGCATGTATTTTATCCCTCTATGCTTCAATAGAATCAACTAAAGCGTTTGAAAATGACACATGTTGCATAGTTATTTTCTATGAATGGATCTACTTTGCATTGAATTATCAATTACCTGAAGACTGATTAGGTCTTAAAATTTAGTAATATCCATGGAAGAATAAGGAAAAACACATAAAAGAAACTGCATTGATATGTATTTGTTTCTCCTGGCTATTCTCATTTGGTTTGTCTATTTCTTTCAAGTAAAATTATTCATAACACCCCTTATTGCACTATGGGAGAATTTTAAAGAATATCATGTGGTCACTAAGATTCATATTCATAATTTTATGTGGACTATATACACCTTTACTTGGAAATTCCTCCTGGAGTTATAAAAGAAAGTCATGGTCCACTTTTATTCAGAGCTGAGTGAATCAGGGATATGGAAGGGGCATCTGCAGACACATTCTCAATAGTTGCATGTATTTATTTAAAGAACATGAGAAGATAGGTCAAGTTCTCCCAAAGGGAGGTAACTCTTGGTAGAATCTGATATATAAGATTTATAGGGTTATTGGTACTAGTCACCATTAAGGAAGCATTGGAGACTGAACTTCAAGGATTAATGGCCTTCCATTAGGTTTTCTGCATCTCATTTCTTGATAATTCATTCTGCAATTTTTATGGTTTATTATCCTAGAAGAGATTGCTTCCCAACTCAAAACCCTTTATAATGTCCCTGTCTACCAAACAAAATACAATACAAACATCAGAGCCCTCTAGAAATCATCCAAAAAATAACTTTGAATTTGGAACCATGCATATTCTTTGTGTATTAAAGAGTTTAACAGATGGTCTGCATATGGATTGTATTGGTCATTTAATCACCTGTGTCTATAATGTCCATGCTACTGTGTCTCATATCCAGCTGCTAAAATCCAGCTCTCCTTCAAGATCCAGTTCAACCATCATCTTCTTCAGACAGACTGCTATGACCCCTGGCCTCTTCCTTCAAACCATAAAAAAAGGGCTTCTGGAATGTTGGTAATAAAGGGGGCTTGCAGTGGCCATTCATATACTTAGAAGCAGTGGAAGATTGTATCTCACACTGCCATGGAAATATTTTAGCATATTATTCAAAATGCCAATGATAATATTTCATTGAGAACAAAAATGTATATGTGATTGATATATACTGTATAATTCTTAAATATAATGAAAATCTTTCACTAGCAACCACTCTCATTTTTCTATGAAGTGACATATAATTATATTCATTTTATGACATTTTTGTGCTTTCTTTAATAATATGTATGTGCCTATCAGTTTCTCCTATTATTACTTCCCCGTTACATTATTATGTAATGTACATTAGTATGGTACACTTGTTATAATAAATGAACCTGTATTGACATTATTATTAAGTGAGGTCTATACTTTATTCAGATATCCTTAGTTTTTCCTAATGTCCTTATTCTGTTCCAGCATCCTATCCAGGATATGATTTTATATTTCATTGTCTTACCTTTTTTCAGAGCTTTTTGATTATGACATTTTTCTCAGATTTTCCTTGCTTTGATGACCTTGACAATTTTGTAGAGACTTGGGCAGGTATTTTGTCTCTCAGTTGATGCTTTCCTTATGGCCAAACTGGGTTCATAGTTTTCTAGAAGGTGGATCCCATAGAAAAACTGCTCTCTTAACTCATTACATCACATCTAGGCTACATACTAGAAGCATGACTTCTTAATTGTTGGTGCTTGTCAGATTTCTCCATTGTAAAGTTACTTCATTTTCCCTTTCTATACTGTACTCATTGGAAAGATGTCAAGATGCACAGATCTCACTTAGGAGTGGGGAGTTCTGTACCAAGTCCTTGAGAGCAGACTAGTTTCTTAGATCACTTGGGATTCTTCTGGATGAAATATTTGTCCTTTACCCCTTAATATATTTACTCAGTCATTTACTTGTGTCAACATGGACTAATGGGAATTTATATTAAACTTTAGATTTTAACACAGCACTATATTATTTCTTTTGCTCAACTTTTTCCAGCTTTGATCACTTGGAATTTTTTCAGTTAGCTCCTGTGTCTCCTTAATATATTTCATTTGTGTGTGTGTGTGTGTGTGTGTGTGTGTGTGTGTGTGTGTGCATTTATTTAACATTTCCTTAATTTCTGGCAGTGCAAGGTGCTCCAAGCTCACCTTGTATTTTTTCTGCTCCCTTTTGGGAACCAGCCATTTACCCAGGAGTCCTAATTCCTTTTACTGGAATTTATTAGAAACCAAAATCTTGTAACTAGATATACTCACTGCTATTATCATGTTTGTTGTTTCCGGGTCTTGAGAGCTGACAGATCAAAGAAATACAAGAGTGTATACTAACCCATGCATGTCCACATAAAAAGAAGATAAACATGAGTTACTCTGATTCATGTGGTCATAACTCACTGTAGCCTTCTTCTCTTGATTATCTATAACTTCCCACTTCAACATTAAGAAATATGGTCTCTACTATCTGTCATCCATTTATTTAATTGTTCCAATTCATTATACATATAGAGTGGTTTCAGAATTATTAATAGATACCATATGGGAAACAACTTTATCAACTAGAGGACAGTGCTTTGTGTTGTTTCTTTAGTCTTTACTCTTATTCTATGCATTTAAAAACTTGTTTAGTTTGGTACCATTTCTCTCTGCCATCTTCAGTGAGATTGGTTCTTATATTTGCAACAATTATATTGTTTCTTCACAGTTTGCATTTCATCCAGAGATTTTTATGACCTCCCAAGTGACCTTTTAATTTGCAGAAAGCAAGATTTACTCTTTTGTTATGTAAAGTTTCACAAGTTTTAACAAATGCAATGTCACATACCACTACTGTATCAGACAGAATAGATATACCACTCTAAAAAAATCCCCTGTGCTTTACCTATTCATATTTTGTGTGGTCCTGGGTACTGAACTCCTGGGGACCACTGATCTGTTTAGTGTCTCCCTAATTCTCTAATATTGCTTTTCTCCCATGTCCATCTTTCTTTCTTCTCTTGGTGGGTTTATTTACCAAGCTGAAGAAGTTCCCTCTATTCCTACTTTGTTGAGAGTTTGTATTATTAATGGGTTTTGGATTTTGTCAAATGCTAGCCCTACATCAACTGATATAATCATATTATTTTTATTTTTTTAGGCCATTTATAAAGTGGATTGCATTGATTAATTTTCAAGTGCTAAATCAGCCTTCTAAGGCTAGAATTAATCCCACTTGGTCATAGTGTATAATTCATTTTATACATCATTAGATTTGATTTGCTCATGTATTATTGTGGATTTTTATATTTATGTTCATGAGGGATAGTAATCTGTAGTTTTCTTTTCTTCTAAGGTCTCTATCTGGTTTCGGTATTAGGGTAATACTCACAGAATGAGTTAAAAGTGTTCCATCTTGCTTGTATTTTCTTGAACATATTGTGGACAGCTAGCATTATTTCTGCCATAACTGTTGACAGAATTCACCAGTGAAAAACACCTAGGCATAGTGATTTTTATTTCTGAAGATTGTTGATTGATGATTTAATTTCAAACAATAGTATAGGTCATTTATTTATGTTTGTGTGAGTTGAGATAACCTGTGACTTTTAAGAACTTGGTTGTAGGGGGCGCCTGGGTGGCTAAGTAGGTTAAGCCTCTGCTTTCGGCTCAGGTCATGATCTCAGAGTCCTGGGATTGAGGCCCACATCGGGCTCTCTGCTCAGCAGGGAGCCTGCTTCCCCTTCTCTCTCTCTGCCTGCCTCTCTGCCTACTTGTGACCTCTCTCCCTCTGTCAAATAAATAAATAAAATCTTAAAAAAAAAAAAAGAACTTGGTTGTATTACCTAAGCTATCAAATTTGTGGGCATATTTTTGTTCTTAAATTTCTTTATTATCCTTTTAATGTCCATGGGATCAGTAGAGATGATGTGTGTATATATTTATGCTGTCTTAACTCAGCCTTCTCTGGCAGCCTTCTCTAGTTCAGAGCAAGTAGCATAGAGTTCTGCATTTTGTCTATTGTGCCATTGCATTTGGTCCTACCATCAAAAACTTTTTTTCTTGCCTGCCTGATTTCTCTCTCTCCTTCTACCACTCCACCTAAATGTATGTTATACTGTTTTATATCACCTAACAGCTTCTTGAGATTCTGTTCAATCTTTTCAAATTTTTCTCTTGATATTGATCTATCTTCAAGTTTATTTACTCCCTTCTCTGTAATTTTTCATTTGTTTTAAAGTTCATGCAGTCCCTTTCAATTTCATATATTGTATGTTTCATCTCTATACTTTCAATTAGGTTTAAAAAATATCTTTCTATTCTATTGATGAAATATCCTATCTTCTTATTGAGATAAAATTGACCTATAGCATTATGTTAGTTTCAGGTATACAAATAATGATTATACATATATATATATATATGTATACATACATATATATATATATATATAGTGAAATGATCAATGATCAACACAATAAGTCTGGTTAATATCTGTGACCAAACATGGTTGCGAATTCTTTTCTTATGATGAGAACTTTAAAAATTTACTTTCTTAGCAACTTTTAAACATACAATACAGTATATATACAATGGATTATTGTTCATTCATTCATCCAAAATGAAATATTGCAATTCAAAGTGATGTGTATGGAGCTAGAGTATATTATGCTAAGTGAAATAAGTCAGTCAGATAGAGACATACCATATAATTTCATTCATATGTGGAATTTAAGAAACAAAATAGATGAACATTCGGGAGGGGAGAAAAAGAGAGAGAAAGAGAGGGAAGCGAACCATAAAAATTCTTAGTTATAGAGAAGACACTGAGGATTGATGGAGAGAGGTGGTCAGGAGATGTGTTAAATGGATGTTGTGTATTAATGAGGGCATTTGTGATGAGCACTGGGTATTACATTTAAGTGATAAATTACGAAATTCTACACCTAAAACCAATTTTACCACATATGTTAGTGGACTAGAATTTCAATAAAAACTTCAAATAAAAAAAGGAAAACAACATACAATACAGTATGATTAGCTATAGTCACCATACTCTATATTACACCTGGAGGGCTTCTTTATTTTAAAACTGGAAATTTGTACCTTTTGATCATCTTTACCCATTTTGCCATATATTGGTGGGTTAACTTGTGGACTCTATTCTGTTCCATTGACCTATGTGTCTGTTTTTATGACAATACCATACTATTATGATTATCATAATTTTGTAATATAGTTTGAAATTAGAAAGCGTGATGTCTACCACTTTGTTCTTTCTCAAGATTGCTTGTGTATTTGGGGTCTTTCATGGTTCAAAAAACCCCTTGGATGTCATTACCGCTGAAAAATCATTGTCTAAAACCCTCAAAGAATTCACACTAGATAGAAAATGCACAGATGCAATAAATTTGAAAAAGTATTTCATAAATAATCTAATGTAAATAAACATCAAAGGATTCACACTAGGAAGCACTAAGGCACTAACACATTTCAGAAATTACTATAAATCAGAGTATTTATTATATAAAATAATTGAAAGCCAAAAGTATTAGATAAAATCAACAAGAAAATGGATGTTTCAGCAGGTAAAATTATATTCAATGTATACTTTTTTGTATTAATGTTACTTAAGATTTTTTGAAAAGTATTATTGATATTTCAAAATATCTGGGTTTTTTTCAGTAGAGAAAAACAAAATATAACCATACGTAGGAATTTAATCTATTTTTAAATAATGATATCCACTTTTTAAAATGAATTTAATGTAAATGATTTGATGTCACCCCTATACCTGATAAGCTGTCTTGATAATGATTGCTGCATTTGGCTTATTTTACTAGATCAAGTATTGGGCATTGTTAATTGTTCTATCAAGTGATTGTGGATGATCAAAAATTAGTGGGTTGTTTCTAAAATGGAAATATAGGCTGTAGAAGTCAAGTACAGAAATTTAAAAACATGAATTGAAATTGGCTGAAAAATCCTGTCAAAGATTTTAATAATTTGGTTTGAAACTTGACTATTTCAATTGATAAGATATTTATTGAAACATTTCTCCTATTCATAAAGAATAAAAGTCTTGGAATTCTGATTTAATTTCAAGCTTCAGTTAGACTCCAAAAAAATACAAAATGGAAGTGACTAACATCTCCTTTCTTACTGGGAAGATGCTGTCAGTTAATACCCTATATATACCTAACTAATGTTGGGAACCTAAATTACTGCAATCTATATTCTGTCCACTCTAATATTTGTAGTTACCAGATGCTCATTAGATTTCTGATGGCTTTGATTATAAGGAATCAGCTCTAGGAATTTTTATCATGATATCCCTGACTTCTATCTCACCATTAATGGCTTGGACTTATAGCAAATTGATTTCTTGTAAACATTTCATGATTGTCTAGAACATAGTAAGGACTGAGTTAAACCCCTTTGAAAGAATAAATGAATGTATGCCTAGATATGAGCAGAAATTCATATTCATTCCAGCTGTTTCCAAATAAGCTGTCAGTGAGATTTCATTCTCTCTAGCATCAGAGCTGATGCTAGAATGTCTATTCAAGTGAAACCTTATGTTTCTGTGTGATTCTGAATGAAGAATAAAGAACTCCTGCAATCCAGGACAAAAGAGCATGAAATGTTTTGAGAGGGTCTGGAAGTTAATAGACTGAAATAATATCCATAATATTATGAGTACATGCAATTATTAATGGAAAATGTAACTTTTTCAGATTCTGAAACAGATGCGTCAAATAAAAAAGTCCTTAAGTACCACATGTTTATGAAATATGTTTGACTTCTCCACTTCACATATTATTTTATAAACATCAATTAGAAATTTTGGTTTTAACTGAAGGGGAACATATGTAAGAATGCACAGAACATATACAAAGTTGAAAATAAAATTTGTGTGCTTTTTAAAGCTTAATTATTTCTTTTGAAATTCAAACAATTTTTTAAAAAAGTGAATGTACATATAAAATGTGTTTATCTATGGATTTAATTGTTCTCCTGGAACTCTTTGCTCTGATATCTGAGAACCATGTCATAGGCAAATTTTTAATAGTAAATGAAAAGTCAGATTAGAGTAAATGAGCAAATATTCAAACAGGTGATCCTAGTATATTCACATGACACTTGCCACTGTTTCCAAAAGTAATGTAACCATAGTGATTAATGCTAATCTACATATGCTGGGCTTCTGTTTATTGCTGGAAATACCCAGTGTGTTTGCTATAAAAATTGGCCTTGATACATTCAAGAAATAAAAATACTAATAACCTAGACAAATTATTTTAATGTTATGCACTAACATCTGATTTTTTAAAAAATGCTACAGCCAACACAATGGTTTTGAAAAATAATCTAATTTTAGAAATGAACTAAATAAAAATATTCATAAGATACTATCAAAATGTTTGGCAAGATGTTATTTTCCTATATAATAGGAACAAGGTAAATAATTTACCTGATTTTCAAAAGATGTTTTGAACTCTAATAATCATGTACATGTATATCACATCATCATTTCTCAAGATTCTGAATGCTTTGTTTCCTTTATTTTTTTTTATTTATTTATTTTTTTAAGATTTTATTTATTTATTTGACAGAGAGAGATCACAAGTAGATGGAGAGGTAGGCAGAGAGAGGGAGGGAGAGAGAGGGAAGCAGGCTCCCTGCTGAGCAGAGAGCCCGATGCAGGACTTGATACCAGGGACCTGAGATCATGACCTGAGCCAAAGGCAGCGGCTTAACCCACTGAGCCACCCTGGCGCCCCGCTTTGTTTCCTTTATATAGATCTTTATATTCAAATACATAAACTTATTTGATCATTACAAAAAATCTATGAGTAAGAAAGGAGGGAAATCATTTCCTTCACCCTTCTTTCCCTATTCTGTTGGTTAGGAGATCAAAACTCGAAAAAAAAAAAAAAAATAGGTGATGTTTCTATGGTCAAACGGTGATGAAGCAAGCATCAAAATTAGGTTTTCTTGTTTTTTTAAGTACAATAATTTAGGAAATTAGTTTAGGTTTTTAAATAGTTATTAAAATAATTATCTGAATATTATTATCAATCATGTAAGTGGCTTGCTAAATTTCACATATTTAATCTTGTTTTGTTTTTTTTTTTCCCATCAGTTATTGGGCCAAATGGTCTTTGTAAGTCATATATAGTTGGAGAGACATAAACAGTGTCTGATTCATGGTGTTTCCTTAAAAACATTTTGTTTACCTCATTTCAAGGAACAGGCTTATGGCATGGTGCTTTATCTTAGGTTCCCTTATTCTTCCTACTGTTTTTTACTTGAAATGGAAATGTGATGCCTGATAAAAGCAATCTTTTTATGAGCAAGAGGATGGAAATAAAGGTCAATACATTAAATACAGTGAAGCTGAAATATTAAATGTTAGATTCCTCACCCTGAGCAAATATTAGCATATTAGCAGAAGAAAATTCCAGAAATAAGGACCAGAACCATTCCTAATTTAGTAAAGTACATCAAATTACAAATTCTGAAAGTTCAGTGAGCCCAAAGAGGATTGTTGGTTCAAAACCTTCTTGGAGATTCCCAACTATAATCTGAAACTATCCGCTGTACCAGAGGGCAGGGAGAGACTGTAGAAAGAGGCAGGTCCCTCCAGGTTGGTAGGTAGTAGTTCTAATGAGCAAAGGGAACTTACATACAAGGCTTGTTTTGGACCATAGCCAAGTGAGTGGATCATTCCCCCCCTTGACAAATCTCAAAAATTTATAAAGAGACCTTCAATGGGTTTAGTCACTTATACTATGTAGATGTTCTCAGCCACATCACTATCTCAAGCTATGTTGTGAGATATAGCAGGCTCTTGGAGCAAGAAAGAAAAGTAGAATCAACATTTCAAGGGCAGGGAAAGGGGTGAGGAGCCTCTGAGTGTCTGGGTCCAGCTCACAGGTCAATTGGCAGTCACATCTTTTTTATGAATTTCCCTAACACGGGTAAATAGGAAAACGGCTATTTCTGGGACATTATAGACAAATTGTTGAGAAGAAAATTTAAATAAAAACTCTTAAAAGTAGCCAGAAAAAGAAAAGGTTAGGTTATCACAAAGAACAATTATTTAAATGAGCATAGATTTATCATCAGAAAATTCTAAGACAGAAGACAAAGTTACAATACCTACATAGTGCTGAGAGAAAACAACCAACACCCAGAAATCTCTGTCTAGTAAAAATAACCTTCAAGCATGAAGGCAAAATAAAACCTTTTTCTGATTAATGCAAACTAAGATGATTTGTTGCCAATAGAAGTACAAAGTACAAGAAATGGTAGAGGAAGTTCTTCAGGCTGAAGGGAAATGGTATCAAGTAGAAACAGCCTTTCAAGAAGAAATGTACATTGAATATGGTGACTATCTAAGGAAATTAATTAAAATTATTTTCTTATTTCTTCCTAATTCCTTTTAAATCTAAATGAATGTTCAAGGAAAAAAATATGTATAATATTTCTTGTGAGATTTATAGGTTATGAAGATCTAATACTTGGGACAATGCATGCATAAAGTTATATTAAAATACGTTGGGTAAATAGACCTATATTGTTTACTTTTTTCCAGCTTATTGAGATAAAATTGACATCAACATTTTGTAAGTTTAAGGAGTACAATGTGATGATTGGATTCACATATAAATTACAAAGTGATTATCACAGTAAGGTTAATTAATACATGCACCACCACATGTAATTACCTTTGGGGGTGCTGAGAACATTTAGGACCTACTCTCTTAGTAACTCTCAAGTATAGAACACAGCATTGTTAATTATTATCACCATGATGTACATCAGGTTCTGCAAACAACCTTATAATTAGAAGTTTGTAGTATTTGACCAAATCTTTACATTTTACATATTTGGTGGAATATTAATTTTGAGCATATGGTGAAAAGTTATGGAATTATAATATCAATCTACCATAAAGAGGTAAAATTAAAATTCCAATAGACAAGTTAAATGGGAACTTGAAAAATATTCACATAATTAAGAAGAAAGCAGGAAATTCATTTTATGATTATTTCATTTTCAGATACACAAACATATCTGAAGATGACAGTACTTTGTTCTTTCCCTTTCTAATAGAAATATTCCTTAGGGTTTGTCTTGTCAAATTGCTAACGCAAGTATTTCCATAAATACTTTTTAAAAGATTTTATTTATTTATTTATTTATTTATTTATTTATCAGAGAGAGAGAGAGAGAGAGAGAGTGTGCCTGCACAAGCAGGCAGAGTGGCAGGCAGAGGCAGAGAGAGAAGCAAGAGAGAAGCAGGCTCCCTGCTGAGCAAGGAGCCCCATGTGGAACTCCATCTCAGGACCCTGGGATCATGACCTGAGCCAAAGGCAGCGGCTTAACCAACTGAGCCACCCAGGCGTCCCTCTATAAATATTTTTTTTTTAAATGATGATTGTGACTATCTTTTCCTATGTGTGAAGAGTGATCAGTATTTTATCTTTAAAAATATTTTTTTCTTTTATATTGATTCATGTTTGTGTAAAATTTAGATACGAAGTCCTTTATCTTATATTGCTCTTTTTATAATCAGGATGTTGAATTTTATTTTATTTTATTTTTTTGAAGATTTTATTTATTTATTTGACAGACTGAGATCACAAGTAGGCAGAGAGGCAGGCAGAGAGAGAGAGAGGAGGAAGCAGACTCTCTGCTGAGCAGAGAGCCCGATGCGGGACTCGATCCCAGGACCCTGGGATCATGACCTGAGCCGAAGGCAGAGACTTTAACCCACTGAGCCACCCAGGTACCCCAGGATGTTGAATTTTATAAGATGTCTTTTAAGTCTATCAAATTAAGCACAAATTATAAATCTTTTTTCTGTGAACATGGTGAATGAGAGAATAAATTTTTTGATTTTGTATCAGCATTGTATTCCTGAAATAAAATTCACTTGTATGTGGAGTATTTTCACTTTCACTGTCTCCCTCTAATTATTAATTGTATCAGATATTATTCTTTTATTAGTATTATACCATGTTACTTTAAAATAATATATAGATGTCAAATGTTATTTTGTGATACTTTCTTTGAGCCTGAGTTTCTTCTTTGAAATTTTATTTCAGAAAAGTCATATTTCTAAAGACTTCTTGAGCAAATATAAAACCTCTGACTTATGTTGCATAATTCTTCTGCTCTGCAATGTAATTCATTAGATGTGTATTTTTTTCACCTGTCTTTTGTGTATTTTTTTCTCCTTTCCTTTCACTTTTCTTTGTATATGGTTTAGTGACATTGTGGTTGCTTTATCATTAATAATTATTTTTGAATGAATGCATGGCTTTTTCTTGCTTGGCTTTTCTCCAAAATTTGCTTAGAAAAAGGGCTAGGAGCAAATGGGGTGCCTGGGTGGCTCAGTCAGTTAAGCGTCTGACTCTTGACTCCAGCTGAGGTCATGATCTCAGGGTCCTGGAATCCAGCCCTGCATCCATGTGCTATGCTCAGCATGGAGTCCCACCTGAGATGTTTTACCCCCCTCTCCCTCCACCTCTACTGCTTCCCCAGGTTGCACACTCTCTCTCTCAAATAAATAAATAAAAAACAAACAAGCAAATAAATAAGTAAAATATTTTTTTAAACTTTTTTTTTTTAAGATTTTATTTATTTATTTGATAAAGATCACAAGTAGGCAGAGAGGCAGCAGAGAGAGAGGGGGAAGCAGGCTCCCCGCTGAGCAGAGAGCTGGATGCAGGGCTGGATGCCAGGATCCTGAGATCATGACCTGAGCCAAAGGCAGAGGCTTTAACTCACTGAGCCACCCAGGTGCCCCAATAAATAAAATCTTATTAAAAAAGAAAAAGAAGCTTGGGCAGAGTTGTTGGGATTATGTGTGT
This sequence comes from Enhydra lutris kenyoni, assembly GCF_002288905.1. Lineage (NCBI taxonomy): Eukaryota > Metazoa > Chordata > Mammalia > Carnivora > Mustelidae > Enhydra > Enhydra lutris. Next base: position 1,338,117 of record NW_019154133.1, on the reverse strand, counting down.
TATTTACTGCACTGTCTCACCACAGTTTATCCTGGAAGTTTGCTTTGTACTAGCTGGTTGTGTTTCCGGTTCACAACATCACAACATAACCTCTTTGCCAACCCTTTTTTATGTAGGGTCTTTACAGTGATTTCTTCAGCTGACCACTATTAGTAGCTGAAGCATTAATTAATATTCCACATCACCTCCTTCTTTTATGCTCTGTTTCCCTCGTTAAAGTGAAAGGTTTAGTAAATACAGGGTCCAGCATCCAATCCACCACTTCCCCATACACACACATACAACAGCAGGGGTTCATTTGCTTCTATTTGGGATGTTTTATCTATATATGGAAAACTCCTACTGCTTTATATAACCTGCATAAGAGTGCATTTACACTCAACATTGTCCCTTAATTTTGTACAAAGAGCAGTGCATTTAAAAGCTAGTTTTGTTAATTTATAATTTGAGGTTATAGCTGGTTCTTATTGAATATTGAAATTTTCTTCTTTAATTTTTCTCTCTGAATTTTATTTGTTATTTGCTTAGTATTTGGAGTGATACATACAGTAAAACTTTATATTTTAACATTTTTAACCATATTTCTTCTGAGTAGATATGTATATGTGAGTGGTAGTGGTCTATTAATTTCTTTCCTATTTTGTATTTGTGTATATATGTGTTAAAATTAGAAGAGGAAATGTTTGCAGCAACATCACAATTTTCTTTTTTATTAATGTTTGCTGGGCTTTTTAATAAAAATTGAGGTAGAGATACAGATATAGCTAGCAATAGCATGGTACAAAGACATACACATAGAGAGATATAAAATTATTTTATCATCCTTACCAAACTATCATATTCCTTTTTAAAATTTGGAAATAAAATATTAGAATTTAAATATTTAGAAGATAAGTGAAAAAATTGGCTGGTTTTCTAAATTTATTGTTTGATGGTAACCATGTCATTCCATAGAAATCATCTCGATTTGTGAAGGACAGTAATGTCGAAGTCAATGTTATTGTCATGTCTAAAATCATGATTTCAAGTAGGATCCTTCATAGTAATGAAGCATCTGTGCTAAATGGCTCTTCAGTTTAGAGATAAAGAATTGATATAAGAATTCACTGTAGCCATATTCTGACAAATTTAAGAGTACCAAGAGACAGATCTATAGAACTCAAATTGGTACTGCAAAATGAATCCCAAGACAGTATGTGCCACTCACCAGGACTCCGTTGCTTGTCTATCTCACCTATAAAATCAGAACCCCATTTTTTTTTCTTTTTTAAAGATTTTATTTATTTATTTGACAGAGAAACACACACACAGTGAGAGAGGGAACACAGGCAGGGGAGTGGGAGAGGGAGAAGCAGGCATCCCACCGAACAGGGAGCCTGATGTGGGACTTAATCCCAGGACCCTGGGATCATGACCTGAGGTGAAGGCAGAGGCTTAACCAACTGAGCCACCCAGGTGCTCCCAGAATCCCATCTAGATGCATACTTACTTAATTTCTAATCCATATCCATTTACTCATTTAAAATATATTTATAGAGTCTTACTATGTATGAATCTTATTCTGGACAAAATGAGCAGAATGAAAGTCTTACTATCATAGAATTTATAATATGGAAGGGAAAGCACAAAATAAGCAACCAAACAAATACATAATATGTCAGATGATGGTAAGTGTTACAAACAGAACAAAAATTGTGAATAAAAGCAGAAAGAGTGCAAGGAATCTTATTTTCAAAAGAGTGTTCAGGAAAAACCTTCCAGATAAGGGAATATTTGAGCAAAGATTGGGAAGAAAAGAAGATCTGAGGGGTGATATCTAGGAATGATCTTTAAAGATAAGAACAACAGAATGTAATGTCCTTGAGTTTTAGTGTATTTAGCAACATGAAGAAATCTGTGTGACTGGTGGACAAATTAAGTCATGGAAGGAGTTAATTTCAGTATTATCATGCAGCCAAAGCATAGTAAAGACTCTGAATTTTACTTTGAGAGAGATGAAAAGCGTTGGAGTTGTTAGCAGAGAAGTTATATGATATGCCAATAATCACTCTTATTGCCATGTGGAGAATACCTACTTATTGTGAGTAAGGTATAGAAAATACTCAGTGTGTGTGTGTGTGTGTGTGTGTGTGTGTGTGTGTGTGTGTGTGTCTGTAGATGTGTGGGCAGTTAGAAGGCTAGAACTCTAAAACTCAGAAAAGAAGATATAGTGGTTCAGAATGTGGGCGTGGGGACAAGAGATCAGATTATAAATAAATTATGGAAGAAGATTCATCAATATTTGTTGACAAATTCTTTATTGAAGAAAACAAGTATTCAAAAGTGACCAGACAGTGTTTACACTGAAGAACTAAACTAACAGGCTGTCATTATGTGAATGTGAATGACATGAATATGAAGCCTGGGGTTGGAGGACATTTTAAAGTTGTGAATCAAGGGACGCCTGGGTGGCTCAGTGGGTTAAGCCTTTACCTTCAGCTCAGGTCATGATCTCAGGGTCCTGGGATCGAGCCCAGCATCCGGCTTTCTGCTCTACGGGGAGCCTGCTTCCCCCTCTCTCTCTGTCTGCCTCTCTGCCTACTTGTGGTCTCTGTCAAATAAATAAGATCTTTAAAAACAAATTGTGAATCAAATGGGCATGTGGAGTCAAGGGATGAAGGGAGATCAAGGGAACTTCTGAGATAAATAAGTTGGTATTTATCAAAATCTTATATGACATGCATGGTCATAGAAACAAATGAAATTACCTATGACAGTGTATGTATATAGAGACAACAGGAGATCTGTAGTGAGTTCCAAAGTATGACAAAATTTAGAGACAGGACTGATGAATAGGATACAAAAAAGAACTCAGGAGTTCAGTGAAGTAGGAGGGCAAACAAAAGAGAATGATATCCTTAAACTGGAATCTCTTCCTAAAGAAATGGAAGGACTGACAGTATGATGACTATACACAGACAATTCAGGAGAGATTTACTTGGAAGGGAACAGGGGAGTGAAGAGTATACTATAAAGAAAGAAGGTAAATTCTGTTTAAGAGATTTGTTTTTCTATTTAAACCAGCTTTACATATCAGAGGAATACCTTATCTTCAATCAGTAAATTTGTTATCATTGACCTATTTTGATTTGTTTATTTATTTATTTATTTATTTATTTATATATCTATTTATTTGAGAGAGAGAGCACAATCACGGGGTGGGGCTGCAGAGGGAGAGAGAGAAGCAGGCTCTCCACTGAGCAGGAAGCCTGATGTGGGCCTTGATTCCAGGACCCTGGGATCATGACCTGAGCCAAAGGCAGACACCTAACCAACTGAGCCACCCAGGTGCCCCATCATTGACATTTTTTTTTTCTCAAATTATCTTAGCTCAGGAGATTGACTACAGGTATTATATTTTAGGGAGGTATCATCTCTCTCTCTCTTTATGTGTATACACACACACACACACACACACACACATATATATATATGCTGCTAGACATACACATAGAAAGATTATCTATCTATCCTCTATCTACAAAGAGAAAAAAATAATTTAAAAAATTTTTTTTCAATATTTAAGAGAGCTAAAATATTCAATATTAGTGATTATTGCTAATGATATAACATTCCAATTTTTAAGATCCTGTTTTTATAATGTGAACACGTGTATCTTAATAATTCAAATGAATAAAGAGAAAATCATCTAAATTTTTAAAAATATTATAAATTATCATCTGAAGCAGATGTGCTTGAATATGTCCTTTCAATTTGGTTAAATTGTACATTCAGAAAATAAATTATTAGCACCATGAGCAAATAAAATAATAAGTACATTTTCTTCAATAAGATGTGATATCAGGGGCACCTGGGTGGCTCGGTGGTTAAAGCCTCTGCCTTCAGCTCGGGTCGCGATCTCAGGGTCCTGGGATCGAGCCCCGCATCGGGTTCTCTGCTCAGCAGGGAGCCTGCCTCCTCCTCCTCTCTCTCTGCCTGCCTCTCTGCCTACTTGCGATCTCTGTCAAATAAATAAATAAAATCTTTAAAAAAAAAAAAAAAAAAAAAAGATGTGATATCAGTTAAATATGAAATTAATGTTATTATTTCTGCTAATAGAATCTTGGGAGCTGGTGACATTTAACAATAAAATGCCTATTACAGCAGCTTCTATTACCATAGATATATTTAATTCTAGGTCAAGAATAAAACTAGATCAAAATTGTTTTAGAGATTGCATACAATTTCTGATGTTGTGGCTTGGAAGAGCAGAATAAAGAATAACTTTAAAAATTTTGTATTATTTTATTTTTAGTATTATAACGTTCATCAGAACCATTTCATTTTTTTAATAGTCCATTTTTTAAATAACTTGGGTCTTCTGTTTATGACAGCATCTAACCATCTAACTCATTGGAAACCAGCCAATTCGAAATTATTATAATTGCTGGAAACACTCATTTTAAAATGTAGAAGGTAAGTAGCTAAGGAAGAAAGCAACAGATGTTATTTCTTAAGTGCCTTTGTGTGAGAACAAAGTTGAAACCAAATTTCAATTCTTTTGAGATTTAACTGCAAAATTAATATAGTAATTCTATAATAGGTTCCCTGCTCATTGCAAAGCTCTTCAATTGCTACAAATATATGACTTTATGTAGAATCATTATGTCAGCCACTTTACATAGCAAGTAGGTTAGAAAATGAACTTTACAATATGATATAAAATTTCAACTTCCTAGACAATCTAGTCTATGAAGATGCTTCTTTCTATTATAGCCATATCCCAGGTAACAAGAATTAACAATTAGTTCTGTGTTTTAAAAATCCCTTAAAAAAATGGAACCTTCTTATTTAAAAAATTTTTTTAAAGATTTTTCACTTATTTATTTATTTGAGGATAAGAAGAGAGAGAGAGGGACTGAGAGCGCAAGAGCACAGGGAAGGAGAAACAGGTTCCCTGCTGAGCAGGAGGCCAAGGCAGGACTGGGTCCTAGGACACTGGGATCATGACCTGAGCCAAAGGTGATGCTTAACCCACTGAGCCACTGAGGCGTCCCTGGATCCTTCTTTTATCTTTCAACTGTGTCATTGGATTAAATTAAAGTATTTCCATTATTTTTAGACTGGTCCACTTTACAGAAGCTTAATAAGGAAGTTAATTTTCATATTTGGTTTTATGTCACTGTGATCATTGAAATAATTGTATAGGGGCAGTCCCAGGGCAGAGGTGTTTTTTATTTGTGAGAGGAAATGAGAGGCTTTTTGAATGTCTATATGTGCCATGTTACTCGAAAGTTAAATATCTGTGGTTGATATACATGTGTGCATCTTTATAGAAAGGGCCTTGGTCCTTATATGGTAGATATCACTTTATAAATAACTACTTTGAGTTAGATACTACACAGTGTTGCTACAGATTAAATAATGAGAAGACATTGTATTTCTTAATAAATATTAAAATTATTAAAATATTGTTCTCATAAAATATTAAAACAGACTGAATCCGCTTTTTTCTCCCTGTATTATTTGTCTTAGCTGGCTTTAGTATCCTACCATAAAAATTTGTTTTGTAAATTATTTTACTTTTCTTGGTAATATTTTCCAAAGTATTTATAAAGTACTTATTTGAATTAAGAAATTGTTATCATATTTTTTCTGACAAAAGGACTCATGAGTTGATGGTTAGTTTAACAATGAACACTGTTTATTCAACATTTATTTTCCATGATATAGATTGTATATAAATGGCATATAAAAAGTTACAAATTATGTTTATTTTCTCTGAATTGATCCACTTTCCTAAAGATGGATATAATTGAATACATAGCTTTAAGATTTTGTTGGATTTCATGTATTGCATGGAGCACTGGGTGTTCTATGTAAACAATGAATCTTGGAACATTACATCAAAAACTAATGATGTATTATATAGTGACTAACATAACACGATTAAAAAATGTATGAGATAATGCTAAAATCATATAAATAAATAATACTGTATTTAATACATATATCACAATTTAAAATATTTTTTTAAAATTTCCAGCACTTTCTGATTATATCAAGTTAAATAAATATAATACATTATTATTTAAAAGTGTTGGCAAAATATTTTGATATGTTTCTCAGATACAGAGAGTAACCCTAAAGAAGTAATATAGTTTTTTGAAAATCAAGATGGTATTAGATGTTGTATTTCAACAATAAAAAAGTAGCAGGACTTATTTTTGTTGTCAGCTTATCACTGGGTATAAAAAATAAATTTTGACTTATGTCCACTCTGGATTTTTTGGAGGGGAAGAAAGCATGAGTTAGAATGAGTGGAAAACATTGAGTACTATTGCTATCATGGAAATTCTGTAATTCCCATCTACTGATACACACATAAATAAAATTTCTAAATAACAATACCTAAAAAAACTAAAATATAACTATAGTCATTGTTTTATTGGAGCAATAAGTAATAGTGACCCCAAACACTCAATTATCTTCTTTATTTTTTAACTGTTTATATATATTTTCATTTTATCTACTCATTTGTTTATAATAAAATTTATATTTTATATTTAAGACTTATTGATATTTGCTGTATTTTAAGAGCTAGGTTCAAATATTTACTACTGATAATATTAATGGTAACTCAATCCAGAAAAAAATTAAAAACTAAAGAAAAAAGATAAATGAATGAATAAATAAATAATAAATATGTTTCATTACCTATTCTGTTACAAATAACTATGATAGGGAACCAAATTAATGATTTACCATCATAAAAATATAAGTGACTATGAAGTCTCTTAGGTAAGTGAAATATAAATTAAGTTTAAAGAGAAATAAGACTTATGATTGTAAATGAGATTATTTTTAATGATTTACAGTGGTGGTGTCAAATCATTATTATATATGGACTATGGTATTATTGAAAAGTCATATGTCAGGTACCACATTTTCGCAATAATATAAACTTTTGATGAATTATTTTATTTTTTAAAAAATTTTTAAAGATTTTATTTATTTATTTGACACAGAGAGAGAGAGAGCACAAACAGGGGGAGCAGCAAGCAGAGGGAGGGGAAGAAGCAGACCCCTCGCTGAGCAGGGAGTCTGATGCAGTGCTTCATCCCAGGATCCTGGGATCATGACCTGAGCTGAAGGCAGACGCTTAACCAACTGAGCCACCCAGGTGGCCCCTAGGGTGTCATAATGACAATCCAAATGGAAAACACTAACTTAGTGTTTGGGCAGTAAGCAGCAAAGAAAATGGCATTAAAGCCTAAAAAGATGAAAATCCATATTACTGATGCTCAAGTGTTTGGTAAATGTATAATTTGTCATAACTGATAGAACTAAAAGGTAGACATGGATTGTGAGACAGTGAAGAGTTATAGATGACTTGGAGTACATTAGCTACAGCAAGATGTAGTCTGTGTTTTCTGAAACTGGAAATTAGTTGAAAGAGGGATAATTTTGGTGTTAGTGAACATTGGGAATTAAGTTTTGGGTATATTAAGTTTAAGATGTTATTTAAACAACCAAAGAAATTGTTCAGGGATTAAGCCCTAGAGCTTTCAATCATTTAGAGGCTGGAATATGAAGACAACTCAGTATGGAAACTAAGTCAAAACGATTAGGAAAGGGGGTAGAGAAAGAGAGAGAAAAGACAAGATATGGGCACTTGTATGTTAAGCAAAGGTTTCAAAAGAAAGAACGTAAGATTAGCTTTGACAAATGCTGCTTGTGATTTTTAGTCAAGAAACATGAGACTCATTAATGACCAGTGAATCCGACATGGTAACATTGAATAGATACTGATATCCTTGGTGAGATGATAAGATCAAAATTCTAGTTGGAATGTGTTTGAGAGAGAGAGAGAGAATGGGAGACAGTGTCATGGACATATATTTCAGTGATTTTTGATCTCAAGTTAATGAGACTGAAGAGTCTTAGTTGAAGTTGGAAATGGAAGACAAAGTATTTCATATATATTAATGCATAGAAATAGCAGTATGTTTGCAGTCTGGCAGAAATAGTCTAGTAGAGAAAGAAGCTGAAAGATACACAAGAGATGAAAAAAAGTGTTGAAGTAATTCCTACCATAGTTCAAAGTCTCAAATGTAAGAAGTGACCTTAACTAGGTGTGTGGGACGTTTATAGCAACAGTAGAAGAGATGGTGTGCAAATGAACTTCCCAAATCCAATAAGGGGAAATGGTGGGGACACTATTACGTCCTTCAAACTAGATTTCAGTTTAAATATGGCTTAAATCTTCAAGTATTTGACTCTGGAATAAATATTTCTACATATATTTTTCTTATCTGGAGTACAAAATAATTCATTTGGCCTCCAAAGGGCAGAAGTAGGAGCAAAGAGTAGAAATTATATCAGGAGAAATTTCAGCAAACCATAAAAAAGAATGTTATAATAATTAAAGCTGATGTAGAATGCATTGGATTTGGAAATATTTTCATGTTGTCCATTACAATAAGATTTGTACTTGATGATCCCTATCACTCCTTCATATGCACTCAGCTATTTCTGTAATTTTGACACATTGGAAATATTTAATCACTTAAATATATTATCAGTGGTTTTGTCTAAACTGTTGCTGAGGGCACCACCAAGCCTTACTGGTTCCCTTGAGTCAATACTCATTGCATCACTATTTATCATTCCGTTTATTAATTAAAATATTTGAGTGTGCCTACTCTCTTCTGTCAGGATCTTAACAGTTGTGTGCTTTATCTTCTAATTTTAAAGAATCTTCAATTCTTCCTCTTCCCTTGTCTTCTCTCTTTCGTCTTTGCAATAGCATGATACAGTAATGAACTGAAAACATGACTGGATTATGTAACTCCACATACAGTTAATTTCCTGTGTCTAATGTTCAGGCCTCTGAGACACTGATAGTCATTAGCTTGTACTACCACAACCACTCAAACTTGTATCTAATCTTCTCTGAACATTTCAGTGACAGAGTTTTTATCAAATAATTTTAATTGATATCTGTATCTGTAGTCAATGAATAATTTGAATATTTTCTTTGGGAAATACAATATAAAGCAAATTAATACAATAGACAAGCTTACACAGTAAACGGATTTATTCCATGCTGATACGGTTATTCCCTAGACGTATATGCTTTGCATAAGAGAATCAACTAGGTAATAACACAGTCATTTAAAAAAAAATTAGTCTCAAATTATCCTCTTTTTTCCTCCTCACTTAGAAAAGGATTTGAGATGACAAATATTTTAGTTTTTATATGCATAGTATACAGATAATGAAGCATAAAAGAAAGAAATGTAATTGGGGCTCATAAAGGCTTCTCTCAAGTTGAGAGGAAAACAGTGTTAAACAACTGAGATTCCAGTCGTATATACTCTGACTCCAGCTCAAACTTATATCTGGTGAATTTACAGAAAGAACTTGAAGCAAAAGTTAGTGATGAAATATTTCTTTTAACTTCAAAGAAGAAGAGCCATATCTCATTGAGGGCTACTTCCAACTCGGACACAAATTTTTTATTCCCAAGTCATTCAATGCAGAAATGCTACCATAAAGAAATAGTAATAAGCATAAAATAAAGATTTCGCTTTCTTTTTCCTAACATATGAAGGGTAGAATACTATGTTCCTGGTGATGATGCTAAAAAATTCAGTCATTCTCACTCTCAGCAGCAGTACGTAGGCACACATACACACACAAACACACACTCTATACAGTGAAGAAAATAAGAATAAATGAGCTAGAGGAAAAGGATTTGTCAGAAAGTGGGGGGAAAAAGGAGGTTAACAAAGTGATATCAGAGAGTAGAAAGAAAGATGAATAAATTCAATGAAACCTTAAATTAAGGTCAATAAACCTTCCTATGAAAAGGCTACAATGAAAAATGAGCATGTTTCAGACAGAGCTTGTGAACAACCTCCAAAATACCTAACTACCTAGACAGAGACATTGAGTAATCTCCCAAGATGGAATCAATAAGAGCAGTCTTAATGTTGCTTTAGAAGAAAACAATTAAACCAAGAACAAGACAGAGAAATAGATTGATGAAACAGATTCATTTCTTATTCAGTCTTCTCCTTCGCTTTTTATTTTCTTATTCTATTGTTTTCTCATTTTTTTTCTATATATCTGTTTATAAGGAAAATAATAATTCTAAATAAAGATATGTGGTGAACTGAATTGGGTCAGATTTGCATTTTATATAATATTGCGGAGGAGTTTTTATAATACAACACAGAATGAAATCTGGTTTGTTTTCTTTAGTGGATTTACAATTTGCTAACACTGCTATTTCTTCCCTGAAAGCTACTGCAGAGATCTCATATATGCAGAGCTAGCAAACCAATCCGAAAATACCAAACATCCTGACAGGAAACTTTAAAACAGTTTTCTTTCACACAGAGACATTCTCATCTTCCATTAAATTATTCTTCAATAGAAAGTAATATTTTGTTATCATGCAAAAACAAGTGACTTATACTTAATTCTGCCATGCATATCTGGCAATACTGATCGGAATGGAGTCAAAAACAATGAGAAAACCATTCAGCTAAAATATATCAGACAAATTTAACTGTATTGTTTTTCTGTTTTCTCTAAAGTTCACCAAGAAACCCAAAGCATTTAAAATGTAAGTTATTTAAAAAATGAATGAAATAATAAGCAAGTAAATAAATAAATGTAACTCATTAAATCTCAATGAATCTCATAGGATGGTAATACAGATTCACATTCAAGAAATAATCAAGTTCTGTGGATCTAGTTTCTTTCACCCACATGACAAGTCCTGAAAGAACATTTCAATGAATCTCAGAATTTCAGGGTTTCAGATTTAAAAATAGGAACGTGTATGTAATATACAATTAGCTCCCAATCATATAGTGGTCATTTTAGAAACCAAACCTCACTAAAATAAATAAGGATTGATACTCATACACTGAATTAATAAGGTTTTCATTGGAAAATAGTTTACGGAATGCAAGGTTAGTTATACTCACAAGGGAAGGGTCCAGATGAAAACTTAAGCAGCATCAAGATTTGTATCTATCCCCTTATCCTTGGTGTGATTGTCCCCAGGTGGCTCAATTCTTGTCCCAGATATACCAAAGAACTGAAGACCCAAGACCAGAATGGAGAGATGAGTTTACTGAGTAGATAAAATAGTACACTTTCAGGGATGAAAGCAGACCACTGCTGGAGCAAGAGTGGGAATGGCCTCCAGAAATTCTAGCTGCATCTTTTTTTTTTTTTAATTTTTTAAAAAGATTTTATTTATTTATTTGTCAGAGAGAGAGAGAGCGCACAAGCAGGCAGAGTGGCAGGCAGAGGTGGAGAGAGAAACAAGCTCCCTGCTGAGCAAGGAGCCCGATGCAGGACTCTATCCCAGACCCTGGGATTATGACCTGAGCTGAAGGCAGCGGCTTAACCTACTGAGCCACCCAGGCATCCCCTAGTGGCATCTTTTTAAGACTGCTTTGTGTACATGGGAATTTGGCTTTGATTGACACTTTTGATTGACAGCTGGTGGCTCTATAACATTTTGGCCTTTGTTCATGTGCCTACCTATGATGCATTCTGTTATAATCGTATTTATTTATGTATTGCATATTTATGAGTCTCTAATGAGGTTTTGTTGTAACTTTAAAAGCATTTGAGGGCAGGAACACTTGAGGGGCTCAGTTGGTTGAGCAGCTGCCTTTGACTCAGATCATGATCCCAGCATCCTGGGATTGAGTCCCACATCTGGTTCCTTCCTCAACAGGGAACCTGCTTCTTCCTCTACTTCTGCCTTCAGCTCCCTTGCTTGTGCTCTCTCTCTCTGGCAAATAAATAAAATCTTTTAAAAAAATGTACTTAAAGGCAAGTTGCATCTTTTGTGCATATGCTCAGCTCTTAAAAGTCCTCTGTGGTTTTTGAACCAGCTCTGTGGTTAGGCCTTTCCTGTATGGTTAGCCCTTAGAGGTGGCTCTAAGGCTGTTAACCTTTAGGGATGGCACTGAGGGTGTGGCCAGCACCTCTTTATCCCTCCTCGCTCATGCCTAACTAACTGCCTAACATGATCATCTCACCATAAAATACCTAAAATTCCTAGAGGAAATTTATGAGTTCTGGAAAATTTTATACTGCAGTTTTTTCTCTAGAATTTATGTGTAGAAGGGTTGTTTGAACAACTGCCCACAAGAAAATACATGTGTAAAGAGGTAGAATGGAATGACAAGGGGCTTATGTTGATTTTGCATTTTTGTACTAGGCATAATATTTGAATATCATGAAAGGACAGATGGAAATTTCTTAAGACATATAAGGGGGGGAAAGCCCTTATGACCTTTCTTGGGAAGCCATGGTTCTATATATCTTCTTTTATAATACTTACATCTTAACATTTCTCTCATTCTAAAGAGAAAGGACTGTGTAGGTGAACAGTTGAGATGATAGATGTCTCAGTCGGTTAGCTGTCTATAACAAATTACCATAAACTGGGTGGCTTAAAAAAACAAGTATTTATTTCTCACAAGCTAAGATCAAGGCACTACCAATTCTGGTATCTGGGGAGCGTGCTGTCCTGGCTTACAGTTGGTCATTTTCTTCTTGTATTCTCATATGGCAGAGAGAGAGAGAGGGAGATGCAGGGTGTAAGAGACTGCACAAGCATGTCTGTCTCTTATATAAAAGACCCAAATCTAATTCATGAGGGCTCCACCCTCATGATGTAACTACTTCCTAAAGGCCCCACCTACTAATACCATCCCATTGGAAGTTAGGGTTGCAACATATGAATTTGAAGGGTGGGAACACATTCAGTCCACCACAAATGATAAGCACATCAAATATTTTCATTATTAATAAAAGCTATAAAATTTTCTACAACGATCAAGAAATTTGCTCCCAAAACTACTATTACAATTTCTTCATCTAATCATGTGGGTGTATATGTATGTATGTTATAATTTAAAAAATGATCATTTTCTAATTCCAATTGCACTACTAGTTTCGTGCTCAAAGGAATGCTTTAGTTTTCCTTGTGTCTTAGATATCTAAAAGTTAGTTGATATAAACAGTTTTTATACCCTAAACACATAGTGAGTGTCTCTGAAATCATTAAACTAGCTTCAATGCAATTTAATTTTTGTTTGCTATAACATAAGAAAATAAGATTCATAAGAGAAGAATGCAGAAGCAGTTGACTAATTGAAAGCCTTTCCTTGTTAAGTTCTAAATATGTAAATTTAAATATATATTGTATATTATTTTGTGAACTGTGGTATTTGGGAAGGAATATTAGATTTGGACTTGGACAGGCACCTGGGTGGCTCAGTCGGTAAAGTGACTGCCTTCCGCTCAGGTCATGATCTCAGGGTCCTGGGATCTAGCCCCGTGTCAGGCTCCCTGCTCAGCGGAGAGTCTGTTTCTCTCTCTCCCTCTGCTCTCTCTCTTTCTCTTTCTCACTGTCTCTCAAGTAAATAAATAAAGTCTTTAAAAAACAGATTTGGATTTGGAGTTACAAACTCTGTGTTTATATCCTTGGGGTAGCATATTTTCTTTGTATATCCTTAATCTCTCTGACCTTATTATGTTGAAGAGTCAACACACTCTACTCTCATTACAGATGTTGTACAAAGCAAAGAAAATAGTATGTGTGAAAATTAAAGTCTTATAAACTAGAAAAGCATTGATTTTTCATAATGCATTTTGATTGCATAATAGTTTAATTACTGGGAATGTTTGAGTGGCTGATATTTATTATGCACTATAGAAGATAGAGTTTAGGTTAGGTTATGAAATGCATATGAAGGAAATGGAAAGTTCTTCTGTGTTAAAATGGGTCCTAAAAACAGTAACGGGATTTAAGGAAAGTAAGAATAATGTTATAAAAAAGAGATAGGCACTCTAATAACCCAACTGACAGGGTTTTGTTGGCAATAGGAATTTCAAGGAATTTGTGAGGACAGGAATATAGCATTGCAGCTAAAAGACCAAACCATTTATGGGTGTCCGCGTGGCTCAGTTGGTTAAGTGGCTGAATCTAGGTTTCAGGTCAGGCTCGGGTCATGACCCCAGGGTTGTTGGACAGAGCCCCTGTCAGGCTTCCTGCTCAGTGGGGATTCTGCCTGAGGATTCTCTCTTTCCCTCTCCTTCTGCCCCTTCTCCCGCTTCTGTACGCGCTCTCTTTCTAAAACAAAGCATAACAAAACAAAACAAAACAAAAACACCTGTACAATTTTAAAACGATCCAAAGTCTAGATTGTGTTCTCAACCTCTTAGCAGCATGTAGGCTTAGTCACTGCTGGGTTGCAGCTACATTCTCAGAAGCTATTTCTGTTTCTACCCAGTTGTCTCCACTATCAGCTCTCTCCTCTCTTTCTCGTTGTATCTCCAATTTACGTTTTGAAGAGAATGAGACTGGCCCAATTAAAACTACGATCTCTGTTTTGCAAAGCCATCTTGCCATGCTTGGCAAGATGGATTTGCCAAGCAGCCCACTGCCAAGCCCATAAATTCTCTACCTTGGGTTGATTGACCATTTCATATTCACTCAGCTGTTACCAAGGTGGCACTTTCATCTGATTAAAAACGTAACTACTTACTCCCAGGGAACCCTTTGAGACATTCCCTCAATCAAGGCTATGAATTTGGCAGTTTCCTTACATGAGGTTTACCATCATGGCGATCACCACAATTGATCTGCTTCCAAGTGAATCGTCTAGAAAGCAATAAAGATTGACCTTGGCCTTGCTTGACACTTAAATCTAGGAATTTATGACCTGTACCACCTTTCATACCAACTAGTAACCGTGGCCTTCAAAATATGGTTGGTCATAGTTGATATGTAATAAGATTAAGCAGCTATCTGATTCTCAAGCTTGAGAAACATTAACAATGGTAAAAAGTTACGCTTTTCCATGTTTAAGAAAATTGGCTTGGTAATGAAGATTTTTATAGCATATACACAGAATTTTCCTTTTTCACTCATAATATAAGGTTATTTCAATTTATTTAATTTGAAGAAATTGGGATCACAGTTTCTTTCCTTTTAAAAACACATAAAATTTTGCTTAATTTCATATTCTGGCTCATCTGTGACTGTTATAGACCTGGAATTTGCCCAAAACCTTTATTCCATAAAATTCTGGCCTCTTTCTGATTGCTGTCTCTCTCTGCTGGACTTTCTTCTGTCTCTGTCATTTCTTAGTAGGCTGTATCTCTGCCCAGCACAATGCTGAAGTTGTGTTTTGTTGCATCCTTAAAGTTTGGCTGTCTGCCTATTCTGTCTGTGACCACACTTTTTACCAAACTAAATCGTAATTGCAGATATTGAATGTGTACAATTTTTATTCAAGATTGTTATTATAATAAAACAATATGCCCAGTAAGCATATGTTATATGTTAAATATGGTTTTTAAGCTTTTTATTGAAATTTCCAAGATTTCTTTTTCAAAGGCATTGTGAAGTTAGGAATTGAAGGTCAAAATAGTTTTTATTCTGAGCATCAATCTTTGAAAACCCTGTTATCAGCAAGGTCTCTTCTAAAGAATCTATTATATATAAATGTTTCAATCATAGTTCATTTTTAAAAATAAAGATGGAAGGTCACAAATGTTTTATCTGATTGCCCTTGGAAATACGAAACTGTGTATGAGATTAGGAAATTGTTTCCTTCTTCACTGAAGTTTGATACACTTGTAGTCTCTAAAGGCCTGTTCCCACAAGATATAAATGACCATAGCTTCAAGGCCATTCAAGCAATATTTAATCTTTGGTAATGAAAACAAAAGATATATACACAAAGACAGAAACATATTTCAAAATAACGATACAATCATATTCAACTATTATATTGAATAGCAAGCTGTGTTTGTTGTTGACAAACCTAACATCTCCTACTTTACAAACAGAAAATATGTTCTTACTTCCACAGCTTCTTTTACATAGTTCTCTCACAATATGAAAACTGCAGCACTTTCACTTTTATTTCTAGAAGTTTGTGGTCAGGAATACTGAGGGCTGGAAACATTATTAAAATTCCCTACTATCATTATTTGGACTCCAAAATTTAACTTCTGTCTAGCTATAAAAGTAATAGTGAAAAAAAACTTTGAATGATTCCACAAAAGCAACTTTCAAATAGTTTGACACAGTTATTCTGTAATGATATCTTTTTCTGCATGAAATGGGCTGATTATAAGTAAAGTTATTTCAAGAGGCCAATTATATTTCCATCAAGTAGTTTTCATCACTATATAACAGAATTTTTTCATATGCAATAACAATGTATACTCTAGGCACTTGTCTTAATCAAATTAACCATTTTATTTAAGCAATTGGGAGAATGCTATTAACATTGCAAAATCATATAGAAAAACAATAACCATTCGATTATTCAATGGAATCCCAAACCTGAAAATTCTTCATCATTTGGTTTTTCCTCTAGATTTCACTCTAACTTAAAATCACATGATAAATAAGACTGAAGTAATTCCATTTGCTGGTATCTAATAGATCACAACGAGCTGCTTCAAAGTTTGTTTGAGCTACTAAACCAGTATTTATCCAGTGAAAGGCTTATTTCCTATCAATAGAAACAGATCCTGAGATATTAAAATGGCACCCATGCATAAGGGTGTTAAATGGTCCATAAGAAAGTACTGAAATTAAATTATAGGATAAGTTAGAAAAAAATTTCTCATCATTTATTTTTCATTAAAATTTACTGGGTAGACTTCATCTGCTAATCACAATGGTTTTGGCAGGGGTGGGGGGTTTGAAACAAAGATAACTAAAGAAAAGATCCTTTTGATGAAAGTTTGTAAATTAGTAAAACAGACGTACATGTAAATCAATAAAACTAATGCAGTGGGTAAGTATCTATATGGTGTTAGGATGAAGAAGAAGGGTGAGAACAACCAGAGATTATCCATGGAATTTAAAAAAAAAAAATTTAGAGTTTCAAATTTTAAAAAGTTGGCTCATGAGATATGAGCAGATGTTTTTCACATTTCAATTTTTTTAGAGCCCACTTTCATGTATCAAATAAATTGTAACTTGTAAAATCCACGTTAAAAAGGGGTGGTTATAGGCAATGATGGGAAAGAGAAAGGGAATAATTACACATCCCTTTAACTTTATTTGATCTGAAGCCTAAAATGCCACATAACAAAATCCCCTAGGAAGGATGTGGTAAGAAAAAAAGGTTATACTGATGGCCCTTCCTAAACTTTCATTTGCTTACGCTCAAGCTTCTCTTTTAGACATTGTTTTCAGAGAAAACCCGAGTTATGTCTTAAAGTACCAAGCAAGCAATTTATGGTTGGTTCACCCTTTTATGCCACAGCACCCTTCACTTGTGTCCATCAGAAACACGCATATGGGAGATAGCCTAATTTCTCCCAAGATTTCAAAAGGAGATTCGGGGCATATTTATTCCTAACATTGAGTTAAGGAAGTGAGGGTCATATTTTTATTAATCAATACTTACAAAGATACAACTCATTATGGTTTGTTATGGACTGAATGTGTGTCTCCCAAAATTTATTTGTTGAAATTCTAACCCTCAATGTGATGGCATTGGGAAGTAAGGCCTTTGGGATGTGATTACATCATGAAGGTGGAGCTTTCATGATATGATCAGCGCCCTTCTAAAAGAGATCCTGGAGAGCTTTCTCATCCTCCCACCATGGAAGGACACAGTGAGTGGTCTGCAATCCAGAAGGGGTGCTCTCCAGACCCTAATAAGATTGGCACCCTGATCTCCAACTTCCAGCCTCCAAAACTACAAGAAGTAAATTTCTGTTGTTTCTAAGCCACCCCAACCATGGTACTCTAACAGCAGTCTGAACTGATTAAGTCATGGTTATAATAACTACCTAATGCTTATGTCAAAATTTAGAGTTGCCATATTCTTAAAACAGACTAGATGAGTAAGTAAAACTGTATTATAAAAATAAAACTATAGAAGGTTAAGAGAGGCATCAATTTTTCTGAGAATAGATGGAAATAAAAATTGAACCAGATCATTATTATTTCTTTAATAAAATCATTAAAACTCTGTAAAACTGCCAGTTAGGTAGATTTCTGCCATTAATTATTGACATACCTATTATCTAGGATTGACATTTGACAGAACTGACCATTCTTGATAGTAGATCCACTTAGGATAACAGCTCATAGAATTGGAACTAGTGTCTCAACTGCTTCAAGACTATCCCAAGAAGTATACTTATTTTATATTCAATTGTTAAGTAAGCTATACATAAACAATTTGCTTTATTAATAGAAGGTACTTAATATTCTTTCCCTCCAGAATATGAAGAGCTCATCCAACAAGATTATTAGGATTTAAAAATTCATTGCTAAACTTGGGAAAAACTGAAAAACTATTCCAGATTCACATTCTATCTATTTTAGGGAGAATAATACAACGCTGCAATTGATTTGAAGGTTCTATTTCCACAGACATTCTCACCCTGTCTCACTCCCTCATGCATCATTAAAATGATATAGCTTTGAATGCAAAAGGAAAGAAAAAGAATTCCTATAAAATCATATAATGTCATAATTTCTGGGCCAAAGTTTAATATAGTTCATTTTCATTAGAATTATAATAGAATTCAAGGTTAGAATAAGTATCAAAGAGCTAAAGTACTATTTTATTTCTTTGTGTTAAATAGTATCTGGTTTTCAACGATTAAAAGAGCTACTGTTATTTTCAATACAAATAGCATGGCTAACATTTTCTGTATAAAATTATTCAGATCTAATATTCATTTAGTTTGTTAGAATTCTATATAATAATAGAATGTGATACAGTTATTTTTATTAGTAGAATCTGGTTAATGTGTAGGTAAAAACAGTCATAAAACCACAGGGAGAAATCTGATTGGCAAATATTCGCCTTTGAACCAGAAAAAAATATAACACTTACAATTTTTGCTTATTTCAACTGTTTACCTAAGTCACTAAAAATATTTCTTAAATTTATTTAAATGCATAATTTACTCCTTTTTAGCAACTTTCATAAGTACCAAATTCTTCCTTGTTGTTTAATGTTAATATATTGCATATATTAAAATATACTTGTTGGAATATCAGATATTTGTACTGATAGAGTTTAATAATATATTTTTCACATGAAGATTACATTAACATCATACCAGAGCATTGATTTGATCATGTAATTATTTGGCTTACAACATATATTAGTGTGTGCATGTGTGTTTTGGGTTATTATAAAGGAGATATAAAAGTGTACAGACACAGTGAGGTAAAGGTTAATTATATTTCTTGTCACCTTCTGGAACAAAGAGAATTGAAGCAGGTAACATCTGCCTGTTTGGTTGGAGCTATACTTTATAGACTGAAATGGTCACACTTTAATTAATGACTCTGCTCGGCATTTACTAGAAGGACTGGGAATTTATATATAATGCATTCATCATGCTTTCATGGAAAATGAAAATCACAAGATAGTATAGAAAAGACAATATACTCTGAGGAACCAGGTAATTTTTCTACAAAGGGTGAAGAGTAGGTTGTGCACCCAGAGCTCAAACTTCTGCAATAGTCCGTACATGCTGCAAATGACACTGTTTCGATTACCATGAATGGTTGCTTAGAGCAATCCATCTTTGTGTCATTTAATCGTCTAGCATATAAACTGTAGGCTTTTAACTAAAACAATTACATAAGTGTACTAGGGAAAGAGCAAGCTGATTGCATGATTTGGGGAATGGAACCAAGCATTAAAAAATAGTTCATTGACTTTTTCAATTGATGATAGAAACTACTGGAGCAGTTTGTTTTAATGATTTCTATGAATAAGATTTTGAAAAAGTAAACAAATTTACAATTTTTTGGTAACTGAATTCTAAGGCATATTTTTATTAGCCTCTCTTGAAGAGGCAGTTTATATTGTAAATGGAAAAGCTCATTTTAAAACCAAAGCCCTCATTAATTGTTTTTTAACCCTCATACCCACTTTTATTAGACAATAGAAGGCATGTTCAGCATCTGGGGAAAGGAGATAATGTTAAACAAAATTTAGTTAAAAGTTTTTTTTTTTAATTTATCAGTGGACACAAAGAGGTTCAGCAAATTCTGAGTAAAAAAACGGGAATTTGGAGGCTCTACGGTCTTCTCATAATCAAAAGAATAAAAAAAGTTACCAAAGTTTTTGCCATGAATAATTAAAAAAAATGGAATGGCCCCATATTTTGAGAGGGAATATCAGGCCAATTTCTGCATGGGATATCAAGAGGTGAACTTGGAGTAAGTTAAGGATAATAAGTTTGAGATTCCACTTAGTCAAATGGACATATCTAATAGATTGCTACCTATATGAAACTACGACTAATGTGAGAATACCAAATTATTGATGTATATATTTGGGAGTTTTCACCATGTAGATGGCATTTAGAATCATTAAATTGTATGAGGTCACCAAGATGCTAGCATGGATAGAAAAAAACAAAGACATTCCAGGTTTTTTTGTATTAATACACAAACAGACGCGAGAACACTAACAAAGGAAAATAAGAAATTACTGAATTTGTAAGGGGAAAAAAAAAAAAACAGATTATGGTATCCTGGAAGCCAAGAAAAGCAAATATTTCATGAAAGAACAAAAGTTCAGCCAGATCAAAAGTTCCTCATAGGTCAAGTAAAATGTGGAATTCAAATTGACCGTTGGATTTGGAGACATACAGGTTATTAATAACCTTAATAAGAGCCGGGACGACTCTTTTATTGGAATGGTTTAGAAAACTATGGAAGAAGAGAAATTAGAATTGTATATATGGATAATTCTTTTGAGGAGTTTTGATAACAAATGAAAAGCAGAAATAAGGAGGAAATTTTGGAGGAAAAACTAAAGTGAAGAGGGTTTTTTGTTTGTGGTTGTTTTATTTTTTTGTGGTTTGTTTTTTTACATATAGGATAAAGAGCAGCACTTTTGTGGTAATGGAAAGATTCAGCCCGTAGAGGGAGAAGAACTGATAAGATAAATAGCTGGATCCAGTGTATTCTAGATAGAATTTTACATAACTACCTTTTGTTAATTCTTCTAAACATAGAAGTAAAAAGCAGTGATTTTGAAAAAGTGAATTAAGTTAATATTTCCCTTATCTGATAGTTCATACTATTTATTGTAGTTCTATTTACACATCCAGTCTACCATTTCCCTGTGGGGTAGTCACATTGTTTGGGTGATAAATCAGTTCATAAAATCCCAATCCCCTTACCATAGTGGTTGTTCTGGGTAAATCAAACCTAAAATAATTAGTGCACAGTATCCCCTGGCTAAAGAGATTAAGTCCAGCCATGGTTCTATTCAGTGCAAACCTTGCTGTGCTCAGGATGGTCTGTTAATTGGAGACCTGTAATTGCTGAAGCTATTTGCTAAAGCGAGAGAAGCCAATAGGAAGAGGAATTTGATACAGGGGGATCACGACTTAGAGAATTTTAAACAAACCATGCCGGAGCCTTGAGCAAACTGTGCCTAGGAATTTTAAATATATGAGTCAATACATTCTTTTTATTGTTTAAATAAGTTTGAATTGAGTTTTCTATTTCTTGGAATTAAAATGATCTTAAATTGATGGTGGCAGAAAAGCAAACTCCAGTTTACATAGCAGGCACTTACTATTGATGCAGCAATGGTGAACCCTATAAACTATTTTTTGAGGATGGAGCATACTGTGAACTAATTATGCCCTAGATAACCAAATCAATGACCATTTCAGATTTTCTTTTTTTTTTTAATAGTGGGTAAAGGGGCTCAGGAAAAAGAAAAAGAAAAAAAAAATCTGTTATTTGGCTGAAGATAAAATCATATGAACAAAAATGAAGAGTATTCTCCAGGATAGATCACACTGATTGCCCTGGAAAGGAAGAGATACAGGTCATAAACCTCACTTTCCCATTCTATTTTATAAGCCTTCTTTTGGTATATCTTTCAAGTGAAATATTCAACTAGATGACTTTTGGTGCCACTTAAATTTAACAGTCTCTCACACTGAGTAGGGTGTGGCTATGTGTTGCCATTGATTTTCATGAATAAAGCTGTTTTTATCAAATTCTGCTACATGTTAGCAAGTCTAGCAACTTTTACATGATCTAAAAATAAAGAAAAGAACTTGCAAATATACACATAGCTTTGAGAGGGTTAGCACTCAAACACTTGTTATTTCAGTGGATATTATTAAGCACATACTACATGCTCAAATCTACATAGTAGGTGGGATTGAAAACCAAAAAGAAAAATTAACAACTTGAAGAGTTTTATAGGCTAATGGAATATTAGACATAAAAACACTTAAAATGCAATATTCCAAATGTTATGTGTACTAGCTGCATTAAACAGAACTATGCTGGTCATAATTAAAAGAACTGTTACTTCTCCCTGAAAAGGTCAGGTTAACCTAAGAGATGAACACTTTTAAAATAAGACTTAAATATGTATGAGGTAAAAATTAGTAAAAATAAAATAAAATAATAAAATAAAATTTAAAAATTAAACATAATAAAAACAAAATAATAAAAATAGAAGAAACAAAATCAGGAGAAAGAAAGCATTCATTTTTGTTAAACTGTGCACTCCGCCAAAGCAAGATAGTGACTTAGTCACAGTTGTGTCTTTGCTGTCTCGCATTTCAATAGTCACAGAGTAGACACCTCAAAATTGGTGCACAAAAGAGTACATGTGTTACATGGGGGTGACTGAAAATGCTAGACAGAGTGGGTTTGTAGGGAAGCAGGGAGAATGTGTAGGAAACTTTGTATTGTGGAAGAACTGTTGTCTGTGTGCTGCTGGCAGGGTAAATGGAGAGATGAATGCCAAGAGAAGAGTATTGTTTTATTAATGAAAACTTATGGCAATGCATAATCACAACCTGTCAGAACATGAGGTCAGACCATGGAGAGTCTTACAGAGTAAGTTGATTTTCTCATTTAAGTAATGAGTAGCCATTGAGAAATTTTGAGAAAAAATAACATGACAAAAAAGGATTGTTATATCAACCACATGAGCAATATTCTGGAGGGTAGATTAGAATGGCAGAAAGATTAAAGGAGAGAAAACAATCAGAAAATAATTACAAAATACCAGGGAAGGATATTACTGATTAAATTATGGCAATGTTGGTGGATCTATACAGAAAGAAAGAGGGGTTTAAGTGTTTACCATTTAGTAGATGGTAAAAGAGATCATCATGATTTATTATAGTAGACTTTAATTAGTTCCAGTGGGCAAAATAGATGGAGGTTTTAAGATGACTTCTAGGTTTCTGGCTTATACAGTTGAGGTGGAGGTGATAGCGTATTGTTATTTTTTAACACTGTAAGTAGAAGAAGAGATACACACAAATGAGGATTGAAATTCTGTTGGGAGATTAGGACATAAATCAACAATTCATCTAAAAGATCTTAGGATGTAGGTTTGACAAAGTACAGATGCTTTTATAGGTACCAGAATTATATCAACAGTGAAATGTGTTGGCATGGTAAGAAAAAAGTCAAAATGAAATCTTGGGCCTCATACAAGAGTACCCATGCCCCTGGAGAGTCATAAGGGCAAAAGGTGCACAACCATTTAATTTTGCCAATCTTCAAATTTTTTCAATATGTACTCATTCATAAAGAGTCCACCTGAGAAAAAGCCCATCAATAGATAACATGAAGAGTCCTTCCCTCCTTACTCAATTTCTTCCATTTTTGCTGAAAGAAAAAGAAGAGAAAGAGGAGAAAAAGAAAGAGAGAGAGAAGGAGACGGAGAGAGTAAGAGAAAGAGAAAAAAAAAGATAGAAAAAAGAGAGAAAGAAAGCTAAGTAAATTCTCATCTGTCCTTAATCTTACTGTGGTACCATTACTATAGAGATTCATAAGTGAACAAAACAGAAAAAATCCTCTTGCCTCATGTAGCTTATATTTTAGTGACTAAAAGGATAATATGAAATATCGGTGGTGGGACTGAAAAAGTGAATAATATAACTGGATAGTAAATTATTGTGAAATACATGCTTTCTAATGTTTTGAACTCAAAAGTAATCAAGTAGGGTATATGAAATTTGGAACATATATCATAGAAAGAGATCAAATAATTGAGTGACACTGTCATAGCAAACCTTTCTCATTCTTCTACCTATTCTTTTCAGCCAGATTTCTTAACAATTACGCTATGAAAATAAAAAACAACTGATGATGCTGAATTCTGTCGTATTCTTACAGGAGACAATAAATAACAACTATATATGTAAAATAATCTGAAAATGAGGTCTGTTTATTTCAATATTATGACATTTCATAACTTTATATTCAACAATTATTCATCAAAAATGTAATATGTCTGTTGCATACTAAATATAGTTCTATTGCTGCCCCAAACCAGAAAATGCTTTTAAAATGCTTAAACACTTTTGGTCAAAGGAAGTAAAAATATTTTTAATATAAATTTATATAAATAGATGATACTTATAGAGGGATGGGAACAGGAGGATAAACAGATATCATTGAAGATTATAATAAAATGATCAGAAAAACTTTAAAGTATAATGTATACTATATTAGATACACTTATTTGTAAAAAGTATAAGATGAAAAGTGTAAGATAAAAACCAAATGATGCAAAATATTTAATTTTAAAATAACTTAAGTAATAGGAGTTTTACCAATTTGGAATTTAGAACATTTTTTTCTAAAACTACAAATAACTATATTATGTATTATCTTCTTTAAAGATCTATGAACATGTAAAGTACAGTGTTCCTGCCCCATTCATTTTTATCCCCTATCACAGTAGTCATTGTTTTAATTATTTATTACTGAATAACAGACTATCTCACAACTAAGTGTCTTAAATTAATAGCAGGCATTATTTCACGGGTGCTTTGGGTCAGAAATCTGAGTAGGTTTTAGCTGGATCTTCTGACTCTGGGTCTCTCACGGAAGAAAGTCAATTCCAGACTTGACTGGAAAAGACCCACTTCCTCACTGACTAGTGTTGGCTGGATTCAATTTCTTGTGGGTTGTTGGAATGAGGCCTGTTATCTGTTCCTCTCTTCCTATCCAAGTGGACCTCTCCACAAAACATCTCATGACATGGTACCTTGCTTAATCTGATCAAGCCACAAGGATTCGCAAGACAGTAAATGAGAGAGAGAGAGAGAACTACAAAGAAAGTCAGTCTTTGGTGGTCTAATCACAGAAGTGATATCTTATCATTCATGTAGTCTATTGGTTAGAAGCAAGTCACTGGGATGGCTGGGTGGCTCAGTGGGTTAAACTACTGCCTTAGGCTCAGGTCATGATCCCAGGGACCTGGGATCAAGTCCCGCATCGGGCTCCTTGCTGGGGGGAAGCCTGCTTCTCTTTCTGCCTCTGCCTGCTTGTGCGCTTGTGCTCACTCTCTCTCTCTCTCTCTGACAAATAAATTAAAAAAAAAAAAATTAAAAAAAAAAAAAAGAAGCAAGTCACTGGGTTCAGCCCCCACTTAAAGGAAGAAGACAAAGACATAAATGCTGGGAAGGGCATGTCATTGGGAACCATGTCAGTACATATCTACCAAACTAAGTAAGTATGTCTTTAATTGATAGATGTTTAAATTAATGCAAACATTGATTGAACACCTGTTGTACACTAGGATGTAAAGAAACAAAAATTACACATAGCTTTATTCTTTTTCTTCTTTTTTAGAAGGAGAGAAAGAGCATGTGCACTGGGGTGGCAGGGAGCAGAGGGAGAGGGAGAGAAAGAATTTTGAGCAGACTTTACACCCAGCATGGAGCTCGACATGGGGTTCAATCTTACAATCCTGAGATCATGACCTGAACCAAAATCAAGAGTCAGATGCTTAACTGATTGAGCCACCCAAGCATTCTAAGAGAATAAACAAAATATTTTGGAAAATATAGCTATCTTTTATAAAAATGTCATTTCTGTTAACAAGTAATGTGCTTATTATTTTTGAATGAAATATATATTATAAATTAAATGCATACTATAAATAAAATAGATTCTTTTAATTTTTTTTTAATTTTTATACGGTAACTATTGATACTGTAACTGACATAAACTAAACCACTTCAGGATTCTTAACTATTTAAAAGTGTGTAAAGCAACTAACGAATCATTGAACACTATATCCAACCTAATTATATACTATATGTTGACAAACCAAACATTTAAAAAAAAAAGTGTAACATAATCCTAAGACCAAAAGTTTAAGAACTACTGATTTGGACAATTCCTAAAGCATTGTGAGGTTTCTACACAATGAAAAACACTGTTTTGAGGAAATAAATGCATATGATTTGCCTCATTTTCCCATAAAAGAGTTTGCTTTGGTTAAGTTCAAAATTCAGGTGTTATCCTTTAATAAGCAAAGGCATTCATTGAAAGTGGCAATCATCGTTTAAATAAGAAAATCATTTTGAGTGTGAATGTAAAATCGATGGCCCCCATTAATCACGGCAAGAATATTTATTACATTAATGTAACTGGAAAATATTAAAACAATATTTTTCCTATCTAATGGAGTGAGATTATAAAGGTAAGATCATAATTATATCAGCAAAACCAGTGTGAGGGCAAAGTCTAACGACTTGTAATGGATTTTAGGTGTATATTTTTAATAAAGCTTGCACTTTATCTTGTAAAAAAATGCAAGGACTGGAAGTGGAACGGGGGCACAATTTTACTGGTCTACTGATCTGAAAATACACTACTTCTTCACCATATTAAAAAAGCCTCTCCAATATCCTAGTAATATATATTTGGGAGATTCTGTTCCTTTAATAATTAGTTTTAATGATATCTTATGGTAGGATATTATCATCAACTGGTGTTTTTAAAGTAGGAGTAGAGAAAGTCATCACACGTAGGCAGAACAGAAGTAGTGTTTCACTGATAGACTATAATGGAAAAGCCCCAATGACAGATAAAAAGCCCAAGTTTTATTTCATTTTATTAAGTTAAGAGCCACTGAATTTAAAATGGGAAAAGGGCCAGCAACAGATTACTAATTACAGCTCAAATAAATTAAATTGTTAATTTTATATTTCTCTAATCACAAATTTATTCAAGATGGTTCTCATTTGCTATATGCCAGGATCACCATATATAATTTCATTAGGCATCATATATGTGGGAACAATTTTTTTTGGAAAAATCTAGTTTAATAGTAGATGAACCCATAAAATAATAATACTCACCTCTTTCAAGTACTTAGTCCATAAAGCAGAAATTGCAGAGGGGGAAACTCATACCATTTGGCTTTCCATTTTGATTAGAATGTGGAAATTTACAAGAAGTCTCATCATTGCCACACTAACAATGAAGACAAGCTACCTACTTAAGAAAATTTCAGAGCTGACCATGCAAAAAAAGTATGAAATAAATTCCAGGAAAGAAGTCCATAGCTACTAGGAGCCTGGGGGGTTTGGCTGGTTAAGCCACTGCCTTCAGCTCAGGTCATGATCCTATAGTCTGGGAATCCAGTCCCACATGGGGCTCCTGGCTCTGCAGGGAGTCTGCTTCTCCCTCTGATCTTCTTCCCTCTCATGCTCTCTCTTACTCTCTCTCTCAAATAAATAAATAAAGTCTTTTAAAAAAAGAGCCCCGCTAACAATTGTGAGCACGGTGCAAAAAGGAACCAACAGTATACAGCTAACCTTCAGACAACATGACTTTGAACCGTACTTGTCCACTTCTATGTGGATTTTTTTCAATAAAGTACTATAAATATATTTTTCTTAGGATTTTTCTTAACATTTTCTTCCTGTAGCTTACTTTATTGTAAGAGTATAGTCT
The DNA here is from genome assembly GCF_002288905.1 of Enhydra lutris kenyoni. NCBI lineage: Eukaryota > Metazoa > Chordata > Mammalia > Carnivora > Mustelidae > Enhydra > Enhydra lutris. The sequence goes on along the minus strand of NW_019154133.1, from coordinate 1,310,336 downwards.
ATAATACATATAACATACAAAATACATGTTAATCAACTGTTCATGTTAATAGTTAAGTTTTGGGGGAGTCAAAAGATATACACATGTTTTGTACTGTGCAGGGGATGGCGCCCTAACCCCTGTGTTGTCAACTGTGTAGATCAGGGTGAAGAGTAATCGGTGTGACTTCTAACTTCCAATGACCACATCAGGACTGACCTGACAGATCAGAATTTTAAAGAATCCCAATCACAGGAATTCACTTGCCATTTCTGTCCTGAAGGATCTTCTCTGAGTGCAGAACAGGAGTCCATCATAAGCAGAGGCAAGGAAGTAGGAATGAGAAAAAAACCCAGAATTATGAGTCTTTGCAAACTGAAGGTCAGCAAGTGGCCAAGGGCATTGGGCAGCGTGGCAATGCTGAAAGACATAACCTGAGGTATACCCGGTTGCATCTTACAAGAGGAAGGCGGCAGCCTATTGAGAACTGAAGGCATGTCAGAAGAGCACACAGAAACTTCTTAAGGTACCTGAGAATCCTTAAGGAAGGCACAGGGATTGTTCACCCAAATGTGGGAGAGTACAGAAAAATTGACATAATTTACCTAAAATGCCATGGCCTTTTCTAAGTGCCTGACAACTGTCTGAAACTGACTGGTTAGAAGAAGACTGGTGCATAAACAATGAATTCTGGAACACTGAAAAGAAATTTTAAAAAAATAAATAAAAATTTAAAAAAAAGAATTAAAAAAAAAAAAAAAAAAGAAAAGATAAGCAAGATTCTCCAAAGGAACACAGGGACTTTTCAGAGCTCAGAGCAAAGGCCAGGAGAAGGCGGTATAAAGACTTGAGATAGCTGAGAGAAATCCCCCTAAGCACTTGAAGTACTCAGCAAGTCAACTCGCCCATTAAGGCTGTGGAAAGGAAAGAAGATTAAGGGAACCTCCCTGGTTATAAAAAGGTTAGGGTTAGTAGAAGAAACCTGGAGCAGCTCCAAAAGGTGGTGATTGGGTTATAAAGAGAGAGATTGCTGGAGGGTTGCTGGTTCTCAGATTCCAAGCTTTGCCTAAAACAAAGTTTTGATTCCATCTCAAAACATTTGAAGCCAGTGATTAACTGAATCAAAATAAATACCAAAGGCAAGAAACACAGAAGTAACTCAACTCTAAGTTAAATTGACTTGTTCTTCCATCCACGCAGTCTGACGAGGAACTGAAAATGTAAATATTTTCTACTTCAGTCTCTACAGCTCTTCTACATGCACAAGATATGTGGAGAGGTAGAAAAATGAGACCACGATCAAGAGATTAAATAGTAATAGAGGCGAGCATACAGAAACAGGAATAGGCAGAAAAGGAGTTTTAGGAAAATAATATAGATACATTAAATAACCTAGTGAGCAATTGGTGCAACATGTATAAAAAGAAGGGACATCATCTTCAGAAGAAAATCAAAACTGTAAAAAAGAATAAAATATATAAGGACAAATTTAATTGCTGGCTCAATAGGAGACTGGGTGCAACAGGAATAAAAAACACAAGTTTAAGAAAAAACAAAAAAGAGGAATGAACTTGAAAATGAGTCACTAGAGATTAACCACACTGAAGATCACACCCACAAAAAAAGGGGGGTCTGAGATCTAGGGGATAATGCCACATGTTAATATATGTGTAATTAGGGTCACAGAGAGTCAGAAGAGATTAAATAGTAATGGACCTGAAGAAATAGTTGAAGAAAAAATGGCCAAGTCTTCACAGGGTTGGACATTCAGATTTTTATACTATAAGAATATACAATGAAGAGGTTTGCTAAGAATAAATACACACATATATATACACATATATATCCTCAGCAAACATATGTATGTAAGAAAAATGTAATATTAATAAGGATTAGTGTAATCCTTATTAATTAATAAGGATGTAAGAATACACCCCTATATAAGACTATATGTTAAATTTGTATATAAGAAAATGTACACAAAGAATAAATATCTTATACACATATAAGAAGATATATTGTATATATATATATATATATATATATATATATATATATATGAATATTCTTATCAGGCTTCCTCAGTATGATAAAAAGCTTCTACAAATATTTACAGATATCATCATACTTAATTGGAACATATTAAATGCTTTGCCCTTCTGATTAGAGAAAACAGTGTATGTCTACTCTTACCATATCCATTCAGTACCTTATGAGAAGTCTTATCTAGTGTAGCAAAAGACAAATAAATAAAAAGTATAAAGATGAGAAAGGAGTAGGAAAACTTTCAAAAATATAATTCAATTGTATGTGTATATATATATATTCATATGTATGTATGTATGTTTGTGTGTCTGTTTAAAAACCCATATATTTACCAAAAAAATCTGAAACTAACAAATAAGTTCAGCAAAGCCTAGGAATCTAAAGTTATTTAAAAATTAATTGCGTTACTATATTCAAAAAGCAAATAAACATTTAGACAATTAAATTTTTAAAATATTATTTACAAAAGCATCATAATTTGGAGGAAAAATCTAGTAAAAGAAATACAAAACTCCAACACTGAACTGAAAAAATCATGAATGAGAAATATTTTAAACTATATTAATAAATACAGAAGTACACTGTGTTCATGAATTCCAAGTATAAACATCATTAAGGTATCTACCCTTCTCAAAATGATTTGCAGCCTTGACAAAATCTATAAAAAATATTCCAGTGGGGTTTTTTTTCTGGCCAAAATTAATAAGCTGATTATAAATTTTACATAGAAATGCAGAGAATCTATAATGGCCTTCAAAGATATTTTTTGAACAATAGCAAAACCTACTAAACAGAAGAGAAAAAGTGATACATGTTACTTAAGCAAGATAATTTCTAATTATCAGAAGGTATTAAAAATAGAACAGGCAGATTCTACTAAAAGACAAAATATCCTCAGTACTTCTATTCCACAAAGGAATCATATCCATAACACGTAAAAATGCCTCTATGTCAATGATAAAACACACATGATAAACAATGATAAAAACACACATAAAATTATAAATTGGCCAAGAGATCTAAAATGGCAATTCACAAAAGAAGATATATTAGTGGCCAATACACACATAACTGCATAATAAATTTTTTGAATTATAATATATTGTGATACCAATTCCTAGAATAAGAAAAAGAAGAACATTAACAATACTGAATATCGACAACTTTGTAGAGTAACTGGAACTCATACATTTTTTTTTTTTTTTTTTTTTTAAAGATTTTATTTATTTATTTGACAGAGAGATCACAAGCAGGCAGAGAGGCAGGCAGAGAGAGAGGAGGAAGCAGGCTCCCCTAGAGAGCAGAGAGCCCGATGCGGGGCTCTATTC